>NW_026291702.1:0-237332 GCF_023091745.1 Budorcas taxicolor
ACCCTGAGTTCCTCTCGCCGTTCCTGTTGAGAGGGCCTCATCTTGAGATACGACGGGAAGGCCGGGAACTCTTTCCCGACGAAGCAGGGAAAGGATCCCTCATCTCGAGCTACGAGGCGGAAACGGGGCTCCTCTGGATGTGGGCTGGACCCTCGTGATTCCTCTCGAGTGGAGACGGCTAGGTCGGGGAACTTCTTGATTTGCACCAAGGGTGTGAAGGACCATTTCGAAGTTCCAGAGGTGAGGTGTGATCAGCCTCGAGACGCCTCAGCGGAAATGGGCCGCATCTCGCCTGGAGGGGAGAACCTCCTGGATTTTCTCGAGTTGCGGCAGGTCTTCTCGAGTTACGACGGTGACCTCAGGGACCCGCTCTGGTGGCCTCCGGAAAGGCCAGTCCCCATGCGAGTTGCTAGGGGACCTCTCGGATTCCTCTCCCGTCCATGCTGGGGCCTCAGTCCTTGTGTGGAGTCGGGGCCGGAACCTGAGGATTCCTCTCCAGTGTTGCCATGGATCTTGGGGTGCTTCTGAGTCTCCCCAGGGGAGTCAGGCCTCGTCTCGAGTGGGGGCATGCACGTGCGCTTTCTTCCGAGCTGCAGCAGTAGTGTCACGCTTCCTGTCACGTGGATCAAGGTATCTGTGGCTTTCCCTCGAGGCTGTCCCTCGAGGCTTTCCACGAGGCTTTCCCACAGGGCTGTGCCACGTGCCACCTTGGTGTGAGTGGATCCTCGGCATGAAACACGAGCCGGTGAAGGAAAAGAGGTTCCTCTGGAATGGACTGAGACATCTGGGGGACTCTTGGAATGGTGGCACGACCCTGGAGTTCCTCTCGCCGTTCCTGTTGAGAGGGCCTCCTCTTGAGATGCGACGGGAACGCCGGGAACTCTTTCCCGACGAAGCAGGGAAAGGATCCCACATCTCGAGCTACGAGGCGGAAACGGGGCTCCTCTGGATGTGGGCGGGACCCTCGTGATTCCTCTCCAGTGGAGACGGGTATGTCTGGGAACTTCTTGATTTGCACCAAGGGTGTGAAGGACCCTTTCGAAGTTCCAGAGGGGAGGTGTGATCAGCCTCGAGACGCCTCAGCGAAATGGGCCTCATCTCGCCTGGAGGGGAGAACCTCCTGGATTTTCTCGAGTTGCGACAGGTCTTCTCGAGTTACGACGGGGACCTCAGGGACCCGCTCTGGTGGCCTCAGGAAAGGCCAGTCCCCATGCGAGTTGCTAGGAGGCCTCTCGGGATTCCTCTCCCGTCCATGCCGGGGCCTCAGTCCTTGTGTGGAGTCGGGGCCGGTACCTGAGGATTCCTCTCCAGTGTTGCCATGGATCTTGGGGTGCTTCTGAGTCTCCCCAGGGGAGTCAGGACTCGTCTCGAGTGGGGGCATGCACGTGCGCTTTCCTCCCGAGCTGCAGCAGTAGTGTCACGCTTCCTGTCACGTGGATCAAGGGATCTGTGGCTTTCCCTCGAGGCTGTCCCTCGAGGCTTTCCCACGAGGCTTTCCCACAGGGCTGTGCCACGTGCCACCTTGGTGTGAGTCGATCCTCGGCGTGAAAGACGAGCCGGTGAAGGGAAAAGAGGTTCCTCTGGAATGGACTGAGACATCTGGGGGACTCTTGGAATGGTGGCACGACCCTGGAGTTCCTCTCGCCGTTCCTGTTGAGAGGGCCTCCTCTTGAGATGCGACGGGAACGCCGGGAACTCTTTCCCGACGAAGCAGGGAAAGGATCCCTCATCTCGAGCTACGAGGCCGAAACGGGGCTCCTCTGGATGTGGGCGGGACCCTCGTGATTGCTCTCGAGTGGAGACGGCTAGGTCGGGGAACTTCTTGATTTGCACCAAGGGTGTGAAGGAGCCTTTCGAAGTTCAGAGGTGAGGTGTGATCAGCCTCGAGACGCCTCAGCGGAAATGGGCCTCATCTCGCCTGGAGGGGAGAACCTCCTGGATTTTCTCGAGTTGCGGCAGGTCTTCTCGAGTTACGACGGGGACCTCAGGGACCCGCTCTGGTGGCCTCCGGAAAGGCCAGTCCCATGCGAGTTGCTAGGGGACCTCACGGGATTCCTCTCCCGTCCATGCTGGGGCCTCAGTCCTTGTGTGGAGTCGGGGCCGGAACCTGAGGATTCCTCTCCAGTGTTGCCATGGATCTTGGGGAGCTTCTGAGTCTCCCCAGGGGAGTCAGGCCTCGCCTCGAGTGGGGGCATGCACGTGCGCTTTCTTCCCGAGCTGCAGCAGTACTGTCACGCTTCCTGTCACGTGATCAAGGGATCTGTGGCTTTCCCTCGAGGCTGTCCATCGAGGCTTTCCCACGAGGCTTTCCCACAGGGCTGTGCCCACGTGCCACCTTGTTGTGAGTGCATCCTCGGCATGAAAGACGAGCCGGTGAAGGGAAAAGAGGTTCCTCTGGAATGGACTGAGACATCTGGGGGACTCTTGGAATGGTGGCACGACCCTGGAGTTCCTCTCGCCGTTCCTGTTTAGAGGGCCTCCTCTTGAGATGCGACGGGAAGGCCGGGAACTCTTTCCCGACGAAGCAGGGACAGGATCCCTCATCTCGAGCTACGAGGCGGAAACGGGGCTCCTCTGGATGTGGGCGGGACCCTCGTGATTCCTCTCGAGTGGAGACGGGTATGTCGGGGAACTTCTTGATTTGCAGCAGGGTGTGAAGGAGCCTTTCGAAGTTCCAGAGGTGAGGTGTGATCCGCCTCGTGACACCTCAGCGGAAATGGGCCTCATCTCGTCTGGAGGGGAGAACCTCCTGGATTTTCTCGAGTTGCGGCAGGTCTTCTCGAGTTACGACGGGGACCTCAGGGACCCGCTCTGGTGGCCTCAGGAAAGGCCAGTCCCCATGCCAGTTGCTAGGGGACCTCTCGGGATTCCTCTCCCGTCCATGCCGGGCCTCAGTCCTTGTGTGGAGTCGGGGCCGGTACCTGAGGATTCCTCTCCAGTGTTGCCATGGATCTTGGGGTGCTTCTGAGTCTCCCCAGGGGAGTCAGGCCTCGTCTCGAGTGGGGGCATGCACGTGCGCTTTCCTCCCGAGCTGCAGCAGTAGTGTCACGCTTCCTGTCACGTGGATCAAGGGATCTGTGGCTTTCCCTCGAGGCTGTCCCTCGAGGCTTTCCCACGAGGCTTTCCCACAGGGCTGTGCCACGTGCCACCTTGGTGTGAGTCGATCCTCGGCGTGAAAGACGAGCCGGTGAAGGGAAAAGAGGTTCCTCTGGAATGGACTGAGACATCTGGGGGACTCTTGGAATGGTGGCACGACCCTGGAGTTCCTCTCGCCGTTCCTGTTGAGAGGGCCTCCTCTTGAGATGCGACGGGAACGCCGGGAACTCTTTCCCGACGAAGCAGGGAAAGGATCCCTCATCTCGAGCTACGAGGCGGAAACGGGGCTCCTCTGGATGTGGGCGGGACCCTCGTGATTCCTCTCGAGTGGAGACGGCTAGGTCGGGGAACTTCTTGATTTGCACCAAGGGTGTGAAGGACCCTGTCGAAGTTCCAGAGGGGAGGTGTGATCAGCCTCGAGACGCCTCAGCGGAAATGGGCCTCATCTCGCCTGGAGGGGAGAACCTCCTGGATTTTCTAGAGTTGGGGCAGGTCTTCTCGCGTTACGACGGGGACCTCAGTTACCCGCTCTGGTGGCCTCAGGAAAGGCCAGTCCCCATGCGAGTTGCTAGGGGACCTCTCGGGATTCCTCTGCAGTCCATGCCGGGGCCTCAGTCCTTGTGTGGAGTCGGGGCCGGAACCTGAGGATTCCTCTCCAGTGTTGCCATGGATCTTGGGGTGCTTCTGAGTCTCCCCAGGGGAGTCAGGCCTCGTCTCGAGTGGGGGCATGCACGTGCGCTTTCCTCCCGAGCTTCAGCAGTAGTGTCACGCTTCCTGTCACGTGGATCAAGGGATCTGTGGCTTTCCCTCGAGGCTGTCCCTCGAGGCTTTCCCACGAGGCTTTCCCACAGGGCTGTGCCACGTGCCACCTTGGTTTGAGTCGATCCTCGGCGTGAAAGACGAGCCGGTGAAGGGAAAAGAGGTTCCTCTGGAATGGACTGAGACATCTGGGGGACTCTTGGAATGGTGGCACGACCCTGGAGTTCCTCTCGCCGTTCCTGTTGAGAGGGCCTCATCTTGAGATACGACGGGAAGGCCGGGAACTCTTTCCCGACGAAGCAGGGAAAGGATCCCTCATCTCGAGCTACGAGGCGGAAACGGGGCTCCTCTGGATGTGGGCTGGACCCTCGTGATTCCTCTCGAGTGGAGACGGCTAGGTCGGGGAACTTCTTGATTTGCACCAAGGGTGTGAAGGACCATTTCGAAGTTCCAGAGGTGAGGTGTGATCAGCCTCGAGACGCCTCAGCGGAAATGGGCCGCATCTCGCCTGGAGGGGAGAACCTCCTGGATTTTCTCGAGTTGCGGCAGGTCTTCTCGAGTTACGACGGTGACCTCAGGGACCCGCTCTGGTGGCCTCCGGAAAGGCCAGTCCCCATGCGAGTTGCTAGGGGACCTCTCGGGATTCCTCTCCCGTCCATGCTGGGGCCTCAGTCCTTGTGTGGAGTCGGGGCCGGAACCTGAGGATTCCTCTCCAGTGTTGCCATGGATCTTGGGGTGCTTCTGAGTCTCCCCAGGGGAGTCAGGCCTCGTCTCGAGTGGGGGCATGCACGTGCGCTTTCTTCCCGAGCTGCAGCAGTAGTGTCACGCTTCCTGTCACGTGGATCAAGGTATCTGTGGCTTTCCCTCGAGGCTGTCCCTCGAGGCTTTCCCACGAGGCTTTCCCACAGGGCTGTGCCACGTGCCACCTTGGTGTGAGTGGATCCTCGGCATGAAACACGAGCCGGTGAAGGGAAAAGAGGTTCCTCTGGAATGGACTGAGACATCTGGGGGACTCTTGGAATGGTGGCACGACCCTGGAGTTCCTCTCGCCGTTCCTGTTGAGAGGGCCTCCTCTTGAGATGCGACGGGAACGCCGGGAACTCTTTCCCGACGAAGCAGGGAAAGGATCCCACATCTCGAGCTACGAGGCGGAAACGGGGCTCCTCTGGATGTGGGCGGGACCCTCGTGATTCCTCTCCAGTGGAGACGGGTATGTCTGGGAACTTCTTGATTTGCACCAAGGGTGTGAAGGACCCTTTCGAAGTTCCAGAGGGGAGGTGTGATCAGCCTCGAGACGCCTCAGCGGAAATGGGCCTCATCTCGCCTGGAGGGGAGAACCTCCTGGATTTTCTCGAGTTGCGACAGGTCTTCTCGAGTTACGACGGGGACCTCAGGGACCCGCTCTGGTGGCCTCAGGAAAGGCCAGTCCCCATGCGAGTTGCTAGGAGGCCTCTCGGGATTCCTCTCCCGTCCATGCCGGGGCCTCAGTCCTTGTGTGGAGTCGGGGCCGGTACCTGAGGATTCCTCTCCAGTGTTGCCATGGATCTTGGGGTGCTTCTGAGTCTCCCCAGGGGAGTCAGGACTCGTCTCGAGTGGGGGCATGCACGTGCGCTTTCCTCCCGAGCTGCAGCAGTAGTGTCACGCTTCCTGTAACGTGGATCAAGGGATCTGTGGCTTTCCCTCGAGGCTGTCCCTCGAGGCTTTCCCACGAGGCTTTCCCACAGGGCTGTGCCACGTGCCACCTTGGTGTGAGTCGATCCTCGGCGTGAAAGACGAGCCGGTGAAGGGAAAAGAGGTTCCTCTGGAATGGACTGAGACATCTGGGGGACTCTTGGAATGGTGGCACGACCCTGGAGTTCCTCTCGCCGTTCCTGTTGAGAGGGCCTCCTCTTGAGATGCGACGGGAACGCCGGGAACTCTTTCCCGACGAAGCAGGGAAAGGATCCCTCATCTCGAGCTACGAGGCCGAAACGGGGCTCCTCTGGATGTGGGCGGGACCCTCGTGATTCCTCTCGAGTGGAGACGGCTAGGTCGGGGAACTTCTTGATTTGCACCAAGGGTGTGAAGGAGCCTTTCGAAGTTCCAGAGGTGAGGTGTGATCAGCCTCGAGACGCCTCAGCGGAAATGGGCCTCATCTCGCCTGGAGGGGAGAACCTCCTGGATTTTCTCCAGTTGCGGCAGGTCTTCTCGAGTTACAACGGGGACCTCAGGGACCCGCTCTGGTGGCCTCAGGAAAGGCCAGTCCCCATGCGAGTTGCTAGGGGACCTCTCGGGATTCCTCTCCCGTCCATGCCGGTGCCTCAGTCCTTGTGTGGAGTCGGCGCCGGAACCTGAGGATTCCTCTCCAGTGTTGCCATGGATCTTGGGGTGCTTCTGAGTCACCCCAGGGGAGTCAGGCCTCGTCTCGAGTGGGGGCATGCACGTGCGCTTTCCTCCCGAGCTGCAGCAGTAGTGTCACGCTTCCTGTCACGTGGATCAAGGGATCTGTGGCTTTCCCTCGAGGCTGTTCCTCGAGGCTTTCCCACGAGGCTTTCCCACAGGGCTGTGCCACGTGCCACCTTGGTGTGAGTCGATCCTCGGCGTGAAAGACGAGCCGGTGAAGGGAAAAGAGGTTCCTCTGGAATGGACTGAGACATCTGGGGGACTCTTGGAATGGTGGCACGACCCTGGAGTTCCTCTCGCCGTTCCTGTTGAGAGGGCCTCCTCTTGAGGTGCGACGGGAAGTCCGGGAACTCTTTCCCGAAGAAGCAGGGAAAGGATCCCTCATCTCGAGCTACGAGGCGGAAACGGGGCTCCTCTGGATGTGGGCGGGACCCTCGTGATTCCTCTCGAGTGGAGACGGGTATGTCGGGGAACTTCTTGATTTGCACCAAGGGTGTGAAGGACCCTTTCGAAGTTCCAGAGGGGACGTGTGATCAGCCTCGAGACGCCTCAGCGGAAATGGGCCTCATCTCGCCTGGAGGGGAGAACCTCCTGGATTTTCTCGAGTTGCGGCAGGTCTTCTCGAGTTACGACGGGGACCTCAGGGACCCGCTCTGGTGGCCTCAGGAAAGGCCAGTCCCCATGCGAGTTGCTAGGGGACCTCTCGGGATTCCTCTCCCGTCCATGCCGGTGCCTCAGTCCTTGTGTGGAGTCGGGGCCGGAACCTGAGGATTCCTCTCCATTGTTGCCATGGATCTTGGGGTGCTTCTGAGTCTCCCCAGGGGAGTCAGGCCTCGTCTCGAGTGGGGGCATGCACGTGCGCTTTCCTCCCGAGCTGCAGCAGTAGTGTCACGCTACCTGTCACGTGGATCAAGGGATCTGTGGCTTTCCCTCGAGGCTGTCCCTCGAGGCTTTCCCACGAGGCTTTCCCACAGGGCTGTGCCACGTGCCACCTTGGTGTGAGTCGATCCTCGGCGTGAAAGACGAGCCGGTGAAGGGAAAAGAGGTTCCTCTGGAATGGACTGAGACATCTGTGGGACTCTTGGAATGGTGGCACGACCCTGGAGTTCCTCTCGCCGTTCCTGTTGAGAGGGCCTCCTCTTGAGATGCGACGGGAACGCCGGGAACTCTTTCCTGACGAAGCAGGGAAAGGATCCCTCATCTCGAGCTACGAGGCGGAAACGGGGCTCCTCTGGATGTGGGCGGGACCCTCGTGATTCCTCTCGAGTGGAGACGGCTAGGTCGGGGAACTTCTTGATTTGCACCAAGGGTGTGAAGGACCCTTTCGAAGTTCCAGAGGTGAGGTGTGATCAGACTCGAGACGCCTCAGCGGAAATGGGCCTCATCTCGCCTGGAGGGGAGAACCTCCTGGATTTTCTCGAGTTGCGGCAGGTCTTCTCGAGTTACGACGGGGACCTCAGGGACCCGCTCTGGTGGCCTCAGGAAAGGCCAGTCCCCATGCGAGTTGCTAGGGTCCTCTCGGGATTCCTCTCCCGTCCATGCCGGGGCCTCAATCCTTGTGTGGAGTCGGGGCCAGAACCTGAGTATTCCTCTCCAGTGTTGCCATGGATCTTGGGGTGCTTCTGAGTCTCCCCAGGGGAGTCAGGCCTCGTCTCGAGTGGGGGCATGCACGTGGGATTTCCTCCCGAGTTGCAGAAGTAGTGTCACGCTTCCTGTCACGTGGATCAAGGGATCTGTGGCTTTCCCTCGAGGCTGTCCCTCGAGGCTTTCCCACGAGGCTTTCCCACAGGGCTGTGCCACGTGCCACCTTGGTGGGAGTCGATCCTCGGCGTGAAAGACGAGCCGGTGAAGGGAAAAGAGGTTCCTCTGGAATGGACTGAGACATCTGGGGGACTCTTGGAATGGTTGCACGACCCTGGAGGTCCTCTCGCCGTTCCTCTTGAGAGGGCTTCCTCTTGAGATGCGACGGGAAGGCCGGGAACTCTTTCCCGACGAAACAGGGAAAGGATCCCTCATCTCGAGCTACGAGGCGGAAACGGGGCTCCTCTGGATGTGGGCGGGACCCTCGTGATTCCTCTCGAGTGGAGACGGCTAGGTCGGGGAACTTCTTGATTTGCACCAAGGGTGTGAAGGACCCTTTCGAAGTTCCAGAGGTGAGGTGTGATCAGCCTCGAGATGCCTCAGCGGAAATGGGCCTCATCTCGCCTGGAGAGGAGAACCTCCTGGATTTTCTCCAGTTGCGGCTGGTCTTCTCGAGTTACAACGGGGACCTCAGGGACCCGCTCTGGTGGCCTCAGGAAAGGCCAGTCCCCATGCGAGTTGCTAGGGGACCTCTCGGGATTCCTCTCCCGTCCATGCCGGGGCCTCAGTCCTTGTGTGGAGTCGGGGCCGGAACCTGAGGATCCCTCTCCAGTGTTGCCATGGATCTTGGGGTGCTTCTGAGTCTCCCCAGGGGAGTCAGGCCTCGTCTCGAGTGGGGGCATGCACGTGCACTTTCCTCCCGAGCTGCAGCAGTAGTGTCACGCTTCCTGTCACGTGGATCAAGGGATCTGTGGCTTTCCCTCGAGGCTGTCCCTCGAGGCTTTCCCACGAGGCTTTCCCACAGGGCTGTGCCACGTGCCACCTTGGTGTGAGTCGATCCTCGGCGTGAAAGACGAGCCGGTGAAGGGAAAAGAGGTTCCTCTGGAATGGACTGAGACATCTGGGGGACTCTTGGAATGGTGGCACGACCCTGGAGGTCCTCTCGCCGTTCCTGTAGAGAGGGCCAACTCTTGAGATGCGACGGGAAGGCCGGGAACTCTTTCCCGACGAAGCAGGGAAAGGATCCCTCATCTCGAGCTACGAGGCGGAAAAGGGGCTCCTCTGGATGTGGGCGGGACCCTCGTGATTCCTCTCGAGTGGAGACGGGTATGTCGGGGAACTTCTTGATTTGCACCAAGGGTGTGAAGGAGCCTTTCGAAGTTCCAGAGGGGAGGTGTGATCAGCCTCGAGACGCCTCAGCGGAAATGGGCCTCATCTCGCCTGGAGGGGAGAACCTCCTGGATTTTGTCGAGTTGCGGCAGGTCTTCTCGAGTTACGACGGGGACCTCAGGGACCCGCTCTGGTGGCCTCAGGAAAGGCCAGTCCCCATGCGAGTTGCTAGGGGACCTCTCGGGATTCCTCTCCCGTCCATGCCGGTGCCTCAGTCCTTGTGTGGAGTCGGGGCCGGAACCTGAGGATTCCTCTCCATTGTTGCCATGGATCTTGGGGTGCTTTTGAGTCTCCCCAGGGGAGTCAGGCCTCGTCTCGAGTGGGGGCATGCACGTGCGCTTTCCTCCCGAGCTGCAGCAGTAGTGTCACGCTTCCTGTCACGTGGATCAAGGGATCTGTGGCTTTCCCTCGAGGCTGTCCCTCGAGGCTTTCCCACGAGGCTTTCCCACAGGGCTGTGCCACGTGCCACCTTGGTGTGAGTCGATCCTCGGCGTGAAAGACGAGCCGGTGAAGGGAAAAGAGGTTCCTCTGGAATGGACTGAGACATCTGTGGGACTCTTGGAATGGTGGCACGACCCTGGAGTTCCTCTCGCCGTTCCTGTTGAGAGGGCCTCCTCTTGAGATGCGACGGGAACGCCGGGAACTCTTTCCTGACGAAGCAGGGAAAGGATCCCTCATCTCGAGCTACGAGGCGGAAACGGGGCTCCTCTGGATGTGGGCGGGACCCTCGTGATTCCTCTCGAGTGGAGACGGCTAGGTCGGGGAACTTCTTGATTTGCACCAAGGGTGTGAAGGACCCTTTCGAAGTTCCAGAGGTGAGGTGTGATCAGACTCGAGACGCCTCAGCGGAAATGGGCCTCATCTCGCCTGGAAGGGAGAACCTCCTGGATTTTCTCGAGTTGCGACAGGTCTTCTCGAGTTACGACGGGGACCTCAGGGACCCGCTCTGGTGGCCTCAGGAAAGGCCAGTCCCCATGCGAGTTGCTAGGGGACCTCTCGGGATTCCTCTCCCGTCCATGCCGGGGCCTCAATCCTTGTGTGGAGTCGGGGCCAGAACCTGAGGATTCCTCTCCAGTGTTGCCATGGATCTTGGGGTGCTTCTGAGTCTCCCCAGGGGAGTCAGGCCTCGTCTCGAGTGGGGGCATGCACGTGGGATTTCCTCCCGAGTTGCAGAAGTAGTGTCACGCTTCCTGTCACGTGGATCAAGGGATCTGTGGCTTTCCTCGAGGCTGTCCCTCGAGGCTTTCCACGAGGCTTTCCCACAGGGCTGTGCCACGTGCCCCCTTGGTGGGAGTCGATCCTCGGCGTGAAAGACGAGCCGGTGAAGGGAAAAGAGGTTCCTCTGGAATGGACTGAGACATCTGGGGGACTCTTGGAATGGTGGCGCGACCCTGGAGTTCCTCTCGCCGTTCCTGTTGAGAGGGCCTCCTCTTGAGATGCGACGGGAACGCCGGGAACTCTTTCCCGACGAAGCAGGGAAAGGATCCCTCATCTCGAGCTACGAGGCGGAAACGGAGCTCCTCTGAATGTGGGCTGGACCCTCGTGATTCCTCTCGAGTGGAGATGGGTATGTCGGGGAACTTCTTGATTTGCACCAAGGGTGTGAAGGACCCTTTCGAAGTTCCAGAGGTGAGGTGTGATCAGCCTCGAGACGCCTCAGCGGAAATGGGCCTCATCTCGCCTGGAGGGGAGAACCTCCTGGATTTTCTCGAGTTGCGGCAGGTCTTCTCGAGTTACGACGGGGACCTCAGGGACCCGCTCTGGTGGCCTCAGGAAAGGCCAGTCCCCATGCGAGTTGCTAGGGGGCCTCTCGGGATTCCTCTCCCGTCCATGCCGGGGCCTCAGTCCTTGTGTGGAGTCGGGGCCGGAACCTGAGGATTCCTCTCCAGTGTTGCCATGGATCTTGGGGTGCTTCTGAGTCTCCCCAGGGGAGTCAGGCCTCGTCTCGAGTGGGGGCATGCACGTGCGCTTTCCTCCCGAGCTGTAGCAGTAGTGTCACGCTTCCTGTCACGTGGATCAAGGGATCTGTGGCTTTCCCTCGAGGCTTTCCCTCGAGGCTTTCCCACGAGTCTTTCCCACAGGGCTGTGCCACGTGCCACCTTGGTGTGAGTCGATCCTTGGCGTGAAATTCGAGCCGGTGAAGGGAAAAGAGGTTCCTCTGGAATGGACTGGATATCTGGGGGACTCTTGGAATGGTGGCACGACCCTGGAGTTCCTCTCGCCGTTCCTGTTGAGAGGGCCTCCTCTTGAGATGTGACGGGATCACCGGGAACTCTTTCCCGACGAAGCAGGGAAAGGATCCCTCATCTCGAGCTACGAGGCGGAAACGGGGCTCCTCTGGATGTGGGCGGGACCCCCGTGATTCCTCTCGAGTGGAGACGGGTATGTCGGGGAACTTCTTGATTTGCACCAAGGGTGTGAAGGACCCTTTCGAAGTTCCAGAGGTGAGGTGTGATCAGCCTCGAGACGCCTCAGCGGAAATGGGCCTCATCTCGCCTGGAGGGGAGAACCTCCTGGATTTTCTCGAGTTGTGGCAGGTCTTCTCGAGTTACGACGGGGACCTCAGGGACCCGCTCTGGTCGCCTCAGGAAAGGCCGGTCCCCATGCGAGTTGATGGGGGCCTCTCGGTATTCCTCTCCCGTCCATGCCAGGGCCTCAGTCCTTGTGTGGAGTCGGGGTCGGAACCTGAGGATTCCTCTCCAGTGTTGCCATGGATGTTGGGGTGCTTCTGAGTCTCCCCAGGGTGTCAGGCCTCGTCTCGAGTGGGGGCATGCACGTGCGCTTTCCGCCCGAGCTGCAGCAGTAGTGTCACGCTTCCTGTCACCTGGATCAAGGGATCTGTGGCTTTCCCTCGAGGCTGTCCCTCGAGGCTTTCTCACGAGGCTTTCCCACAGGGCTGTGCCACGTGCCACCTTGGTGGGAGTCGATCCTCGCCGTGAAAGACGAGCCGGTGAAGGGAAAAGAGGTTCCTCTGGAATGGACTGAGACATCTGGGGGACTCTTGGAATGGTGGCAAGACCCTGGAGTTCCTCTCGCCGTTCCTGTTGAGAGGGCCTCCTCTTGAGATGTGACCGGATCGCCGGGAACTCTTTCCCGACGAAGCAGGGAAAGGATCCCTCATCTCGAGCTACGAGGCGGAAACGGGGCTCCTCTGGATGTGGGCGGGACCCTCGTGATTCCTCTCGAGTGGAGTCGGGTATGTCGGGGAACATCTTGATTTGCACCAAGGGTGTGAAGGACCCTTTCGAAGTTCCAGAGGGGAGGTGTGATCAGCCTCGAGACGCCTCAGCGGAAATGGGCCTCATCTCGCCTGGAGGGGAGAACCTCCTGGATTTTCTCCAGTTGCGGCAGGTCTTCTCGAGTTACGACGGGGACCTCAGGGACCCGCTCTGGTGGCCTCAGGAAAGGCCAGTCCCCATGCGAGTTGCTAGGGGACCTCTCGGGATTCCTCTCCCGTCCATGCCGGGGCCTCAGTCCTTGTGTGGAGTCGGGGCCGGAACCTGAGGATTCCTCTCCAGTGTTGCCATGGATCTTGGGGTGCTTCTGAGTCTCCCCAGGGGAGTCAGGCCTCGTCTCGAGTGGGGGCATGCACGTGCGCTTTCCTCCCGAGCTGCAGCAGTAGTGTCACGCTTCCTGTCACGTGGATCAAGGGATCTGTGGCTTTCCCTCGAGGCTGTCCCTCGAGGCTTTCCCACGAGGCTTTCCCACAGGGCTGTGCCACGTGCCACCTTGGTGTGAGTCGATCCTCGGCGTGAAAGACGAGCCGGTGAAGGGAAAAGAGGTTCCTCTGGAATGGACTGAGACATCTGGGGGACTCTTGGAATGGTGGCACGACCCTGGAGTTCCTCTCGCCGTTCCTGTTGAGAGGGCCTCCTCTTGAGATGCGACGGGAACGCCGGGAACTCTTTCCCGACGAAGCAGGGAAAGGATCCCTCATCTCGAGCTACGAGGCGGAAACGGGGCTCCTCTGGATGTGGGCGGGACCCTCGTGATTCCTCTCGAGTGGAGTCGGGTATGTCGGGGAACATCTTGATTTGCACCAAGGGTGTGAAGGACCCTTTCGAAGTTCCAGAGGGGAGGTGTGATCAGCCTCGAGACGCCTCAGCGGAAATGGGCCTCATCTCGCCTGGAGGGGAGAACCTCCTGGATTTTCTCGAGTTGCGGCAGGTCTTCTCGAGTTACGACGGGGACCTCAGGGACCCGCTCTGGTGGCCTCAGGAAAGGCCAGTCCCCATGCGAGTTGCTAGGGGACCTCTCGGGATTCCTCTCCCGTCCATGCCGGGGCCTCAGTCCTTGTGTGGAGTCGGGGCCGGAACCTGAGGATTCCTCTCCAGTGTTGCCATGGATCTTGGGGTGCTTCTGAGCCTCCCCAGGGGAGTCAGGCCTCGTCTCGAGTGGGGGCATGCACGTGCGCTTGCCTCTCGAGCTGCAGCAGTAGTGTCACGCTTCCTGTCACGTGGATCAAGGGGTCTGTGGTTTCCCTCGAGGCTGTCCCTCGAGGATTTCTCACGAGGCTTTCCCACAGGGCTGTGCCACGTGCCACCTTGGTGTGAGTCGATCCTCGGCGTGAAAGACGAGCTGGTGTAGGGAAAAGAGAATCCTCTGGAATGGACAGAGACAACTGGGGGACTATTGGAATGGTGGCACGACCCTGGAGTTCCTTTCGCCGATCCTGTTGAGAGGACCTCCTCTTGAGATGCGAATGGAAGGCCGGGACCTCTTTCCCGAAGAAGCAGGGATAGGATCCCCCACCTCGAGCTACGAGGCGGAAACGGGGCTCCTCTGGATGTGGGAGGCACCTTCGTGTTTCCTCTCGAGTGGAGACGGGTATGTCGGGGAACTTCTTGATTTGCACCAAGGGTGTGAAGGACCCTTTCGAAGTTCCAGAGGTGAGGTGTGATCAGCCTCGAGACGCCTCAGCGGAAATGGGCCTCATCTCGCCTGGAGGGGAGAACCTCCTGGATTTTCTCGAGTTGCGGCAGGTCTTCTCGAGTTACGACGGGGACCTCAGGGACCCGCTCTGGTGGCCTCAGGAAAGGCCGGTCCCCATGCGAGTTGCTAGGGGGCCTCTCAGGATTCCTCTCCCGTCCATGAGGGGCCTCAGTCCTTGTGTGGAGTCGGGGCCGGAACCTGAGGATTTCTCTCCAGTGTTGCCATGGATCTTGGGGTGCTTCTGAGTCTCCCCAGGGGAGTCAGGCCTCGTCTCGAGTAGGGGCATGCACGTGCGCTTTCCTCCCGAGCTGCAGCAGTAGTGTCACGCTTCCTGTCACGTGGATCAAGGGATCTGTGGCTTTCCCTCGAGGCTGTCCCTCGAGGCTTTCCCACAGGGCTGTGCCACGTGCCACCTTGGTGTGAGTCGATCATCGGCGTGAAAAACGAGCCGGTGTAGGGAAAAGAGGTTCCCCTGGTATGGACTGAGACATCAGGGGGACTCTTGGAATGCTGGCACGACCCTGGAATTCCTCTAGCCGTTCCTGTTGAGAGGGCCTCCTCTTGAGATGCGACGGGAACGCCGGGAACGCTTTCCCGATGAAGCAGGGAAAGGATCCCTCATCTTGAGTTACGAGGCGGAACCGGGGCTCCTCTGGATGTCGGCGGGACCCTCGTGTTTCCTCTCGAGTGGAGACGGGTATGTCGGGGAACTTCTTGATTTGCACCAAGGGTGTGAAGGACCTCTTTCGAAGTTCCAGAGGTGAGGTGTGATCAGCTTCGAGACGCCTCAGCGGAAATGGGCCTCATCTGGCCTCGAGGGGAGAACCTCCTGGATTTTCTCGAGTTGCGGCAGGTCTTCTCGAGTTACGACGGGGACCTCAGGGACCCGCTCTGGTGGCCTCAGGAAAGGCCAGTCCCCATGTGAGTTGCTAGGGGCCATCTCGGGATACCTCTCCCGTCTTTGCCGGGGCCTCAGTCCTTGTGTGGAGTCGGGGCCGGAACCTGAGGATTCCTCTCCAGTGTTGCCATGGATCTTGGGGTGCTTCTGAGTCTCCCCAGGGGAGTCAGGCCTCGTCTCGAGTGGGGGCATGCACGTGCGCTTTCCTCCCAAGCTGCAGGAGTAGTGTCACGCTTCCTGTCACGTGGATCAAGGGATCTGTGGCTTTCCCTCGAGGCATTCCCATGAGGCTTTCCCACGAGGCTTTCCCACAGGGCTGTGCCACGTGCCACCTTGGTGTGAGTCGATCCTCGGCGTGAAAGACGAGCTGGTGTAGGGAAAAGAGAATCCTCTGGAATGGACAGAGACAACTGGGGGACTCTTGGAATGGTGGCACGACCCTGGAGTACCTCTCGCCGATCCTGTTGAGAGGAACTCCTCTTGAGATGCGAATGGAAGGCCGGGACCTCTTTCCCGACGAAGCAGGGATATGATCCCACACCTCGAGCTACGAGGCGGAAACGGGGCTCCTCTGGATGTGGGCGGCACCTTCGTGTTTCCTCTCGAGTGGAGACGGGTATGTCGGGGAACTTCTTGATTTGCACCAAGGGTGTGAAGGAGCCTTTCGAAGTTCCAGAGGTGAGGTGTGATCAGCCTCGAGACGCCTCAGCGGAAATGGGCCTCATCTCGCCTGGAGGGGAGAACCTCCTGGATTTTCTCGAGTTGCTGAAGGTCTTCTCGAGTTACGACGGGGACCTGAGGGACCCGCTCTGGTGGCCTCAGGAAAGGCCAGTCCCCATGCGAGTTGCTAGGGGACCTCTCGGGATTCCTCTCCCGTCCATGCCGGGGCCTCAGTCCTTGTGTGGAGTCGGGGCCGGAACCTGAGGATTCCTCTCCAGTGTTGCCATGGATCTTGGGGTGCTTCTGAGTCTCCCCAGGGGAGTCAGGCCTCGTCTCGAATGGGGGCATGCACGTGCGATTTCCTCTCGAGCTGCAGCAGTAGTGTCACGCTTCCTGTCACGTGGATCAAGGGGTCTGTGGCTTTCCCTCGAGGCTGTCCCTCGAGGATTTCCCACGAGGCTTTCCAACAGGGCTCTGCCACGTGCCACCTTGGTGTGAGTCGATCCTCGGAGTGAAAGACGAGCTGGTGTAGGGAAAAGAGGTTCCTCTGGTATGGACTGAGACATCTGGGGGACTCTTGGAATGGTGGCACGACCTTGGAGTTCCTCTCGCCATTCCTGTTGAGAGGGACTCCTCTTGAGGTGCGACGGGAACGCCGGGAACTCTTTCCCGACGAAGCAGGGAAAGGATCCCTCATCTCGAGCTACGAGGCGGAAACGGGGCTCCTCTGGATGTGGGCGGGACCCTCGTGTTTCCTCTCGAGTGGAGATGGGTATGTGGGGAACTTCTTGATTTGCACCAAGGGTGTGAAGGACCCTTTCGAAGTTCCAGAGGTGAGGTGTGATCAGCCTCGAGACGCCTCAGCGGAAATGGGCCTCATCTCGCCTGGAGGGGAGAACCTCCTGGATTTTCTCGAGTTGCGGCAGGTCTTCTCGAGTTACGACGGGGACCTCAGGGACCCGCTCTGGTGGCCTCAGGAAAGGCCAGTCCCCATGTGAGTTTCTACGGGCCATCTCGGGATACCTCTCCGTCCATGCAGGGGCCTAAGACCTTGTGTGGAGTCGGGGCCGGAACCTGAGGATTTCTCTCCAGTGTTGCCATGGATCTTGGGGTGCTTCTGAGTCTCCCCAGGGTGTCAGGCCTCGTCTCGAGTGGGGGCATGCACGTGCGCTTTCCGCCCGAGCTGCAGCAGTAGTGTCTCGCTTCCTGTCACGTGGATCAAGGGATCTGTGGCTTTCCCTCGAGGCTGTCCCTCGAGGCTTTCCCACTAGGCTTTCCCACAGGGCTGTGCCACGTGCCACCTTGGTGGGAGTCGATCCTCGGCGTGAAAGACGAGCCGGTGAAGGGAAAAGAGGTTCCTCTGGAATGGACTGAGACATATGGGGGACTCTTGGAATGGTGGCACGACCTTGGAGTTCCTCTCGCCGTTCCTGTTGAGAGGGCCTCCTCTTGAGATGCGACGGGAACGCTGGGAACTTTTTCCCGATGAAGCAGGGAAAGGATCCCTCATCTCGAGCTACGAGGCGGAAACGGGGCTCCTCTGGATGTGGGCGGGACCTTCGTGATTCCTCTCGAGTGGAGACGGGTATGTCGGGGAACTTCTTGATTTGCACCAAGGGTGTGAAGGACCCTTTCGAAGTTCCAGAGGTGAGGTGTGATCAGCCTCGAGACGCCTCAGCGGAAATGGGCCTCATCTCGCCTGGAGGGGAGAACCTCCTGGATTTTCTCCAGTTGCGGCAGGTCTTCTCGAGTTACGACAGGGACCTCAGGGACCCGCTCGGGTGGCCTCAGGAAAGGCCAGTCCCCATTCGAGTTGCTAGGGGACCTCTCGGGATTCCTCTCCCGTCCATGCCGGGGCCTCAGTCCTTGTGTGGAGTCGGGGCCGGAACCTGAGGATTCCTCTCTAGTGTTGCCATGGATCTTGGGGTGCTTCTGAGTCTCTCCAGGGGAGTCAGGCCTCGTCTCGAGTGGGGGCATGCACGTGCGCTTTCCTCCCGAGCTGTAGCAGTAATGTCACGCTTCCTGTCACGTGGATCAAGGGATCTGTGGCTTTCCCTCGAGGCTGTCCCTCGAGGCTTTCCCACGAGGCTTTCCCACAGGGCTGTGCCACGTGCCACCTTGGTGTAAGTCGATCCTTGGCGTGAAATTCGAGCCGGTGAAGGGAAAAGAGGTTCCTCTGGTATGGACTGAGACATCTGGGGGACTCTTGGAATGGTGACACGACCCTGGAGTTCCTCTCGCCGTTCCTGTTGAGAGGGCCTCCTCTTGAGATGCGACGGGAACGCCGGGAACTCTTTCCCGACGAAGCAGGGAAAGGATCCCTCATCTCGAGCTACGAGGCGGAAACGGGGCTCCTCTGGATGTGGGCGGGACCCTCGTGATTCCCCTTGAGTGGAGACGGGTATGTCGGGGAACTTCTTGATTTGCACCAAGGGTGTGAAGGACCCTTTCGAAGTTCCAGAGGTGAGGTGTGATCAGCCTCGAGACACCTCAGCGGAAATGGGCCTCATCTCGCCTGGAGGGGAGAACCTCCTGGATGTTATCGAGTTGCGGCAGGTCTTCTCGAGTTACGACGGGGACCTCAGGGACCCGCTCTGGTGGCCTCAGGAAAGGCCAGTCCCCATGCGAGTTGCTAGGGGACCTCTCGGTATTCCTCTCCCGCCCAGGCCGGGGCCTCAGTCCTTGTGTGGAGTCGGGGCCGGAACCTGAGGATTCCTCTCCAGTGTTGCCATGGATCTTGGGGTGCTTCTGAGTCTCCCCAGGGGAGTCAGGCCTCGTCTCGAGTGGGGGCATGCACGTGCGCTTTCCTCCCGAGCTGCAGCAGTAGTGTCACGCTTCCGGACACGTGGATCAAGGGATCTGTGGCTTTCCCTCGAGGCTGTCCCTCGAGGCTTTTCCAGGAGTCTTTCCCACAGGGCTGTGCCACTTGCCACCTTGGTGTGAGTCGATCCTCGGCGTGAAAGACGAGCCGGTGAAGGGAAAAGAGGATCCTCTGGAATGGACTGAGACATCTGGGGGACTCTTGGAATGGTGGCACGACCCTGGAGTTCCTCTCGCCGTTCCTGTTGAGAGGGCCTCCTCTTGAGATGCGACGGGAAGGCCGGGAACTCTTTCCCGACGAAGCAGGGAAAGGATGCCTCATCTCGAGCTACCAGGCCGAAACGGGGCTCCTCTGGATGTGGGCGGGACCATCGTGATTCCTCTCGAGTGGAGACGGGTATGTCGGGGAACTTCTTGATTTGCACCAAGGGTGTTAAGGACCCTTTGGAAGTTCCAGAGGGGAGGTGTGATCAGCCTCGAGACGCCTCAGCGGAAATGGGCCTCATTTCGCCTGGAGGGGAGAACCTCCTGGATTTTCTCGTGTTGCGGCAGGTCTTCTCGAGTTACGATGGGGACCTCAGGGACCCGCTCTGGTGGCCTCAGGAAAGGCCAGTCCCCATGCGAGTTGCTAGGGGGCCTCTCGGGATTCCTCTCCCGTCCATGCCAGGGCCTCAGTCCTTGTGTGGAGTCGGGGTCGGAACCTGAGGATTCCTCTCCAGTGTTGCCATGGATCTTGGGGTGCTTCTGAGTCTCCCCAGGGTGTCAGGCCTCGTCTCGAGTGGGGGCATGCACGTGCGCTTTCCGCCCGAGCTGCAGCAGTAGTGTCTCGCTTCCGGTCACGTGGATCAAGGGATCTGTGGCTTTCCCTCGAGGCTGTCCCTCGAGGCTTTCCCACTAGGCTTTCCCACAGGGCTGTGCCACTTGCCACCTTGGTGGGAGTCGATCCTCGGCGTGAAAGACGAGCCGGTGAAGGGAAAAGAGGTTCCTCTGGAATGGACTGAGACATATGGGGGACTCTTGGAATGGTGGCACGACCTTGGAGTTCCTCTCGCCGTTCCTGTTGAGAGGGCCTCCTCTTGAGATGCGACGGGAACGCTGGGAAGTTTTTCCCGATGAAGCAGGGAAAGGATCCCTCATCTCGAGCTACGAGGCGGAAACGGGGCTCCTCTGGATGTGGGCGGGACCTTCGTGATTCCTCTCGAGTGGAGACGGGTATGTCGGGGAACTTCTTGATTTGCACCAAGGGTGTGAAGGACCCTTTCGAAGTTCCAGAGGTGAGGTGTGATCAGCCTCGAGACGCCTCAGCGGAAATGGGCCTCATCTCGCCTGGAGGGGAGAACCTCCTGGATTTTCTCGTGTTGCGGCAGGTCTTCTCGAGTTACGACGGGGACCTCAGGGACCCGCTCGGGTGGCCTCAGGAAAGGCCAGTCCCCATTCGAGTTGCTAGGGGGCCTCTCGGGATTCCTCTCCCGTCCATGCCGGGGCCTCAGTCCTTGTGTGGAGTCGGGGCCGGAACCTGAGGATTCCTCTCTAGTGTTGCCATGGATCTTGGGGTGCTTCTGAGTCTCTCCAGGGGAGTCAGGCCTCGTCTCGAGTGGGGGCATGCACGTGCGCTTTCCTCCCGAGCTGTAGCAGTAATGTCACACTTCCTGTCACGTGGATCAAGGGATCTGTGGCTTTCCCTCGAGGCTGTCCCTCGAGGCTTTCCAACGAGGCTTTCCCACAGGGCTGTGCCACGTGCCACCTTGGTGTGAGTCGATCCTTGGCGTGAAATTCGAGCCGGTGAAGGGAAAAGAGGTTCCTCTGGTATGGACTGAGACATGTGGGGGACTCTTGGAATGGTGACACGACCCTGGAGTTCCTCTCGCCGTTCCTGTTGAGAGGGCCTCCTCTTGAGATGCGACGGGAACGCCGGGAACTCTTTCCCGACGAAGCAGGGAACGGATGCCTCATCTCGAGCTACGAGGCGGAAACGGGGCTCCTCTGGATGTGGGCGGGACCCTCGTGATTCCTCTCGAGTGGAGACGGGTATGTCGGGGAAATTCTTGATTTGCACCAAGGGTGTGAAGGACCCTTTCGAAGTTCCAGAGGTGAGGTGTGATCAGCCTCGAGACGCCTCAGCGGAAATGGGCCTCATCTCGCCTGGAGGGGAGAACCTCCTGCATTTTCTCGAGTTGCGGCAGGTCTTCTCGAGTTACGACGGGGACCTCAGGGACCCGCTCTGGAGGCCTCAGGAAAGGCCAGTCCCCATGCGAGTTGCTAGGGGACCTCTCGGGATTCCTCTCCCGTCTTTGCCGGGGCCTCAGTCCTTGTGTGGAGTCGGGGCCGGAACCTCAGGATTCCTCTCCAGTGTTGCCATGGATCTTGGGGTGCTTCTGAGTCTCCCCAGGGGAGTCAGGCCTCGTCTCGAGTGGGGGCATGCACGTGCGCTTTCCTCCCGAGCTGCAGCAGTAGTGTCACGCTTCCGGACACGTGGATCAAGGGATCTGTGGCTTTCCCTCGAGGCTGTCCCTCGAGGCTTTTCCAGGAGTCTTTCCCACAGGGCTGTGCCACTTGCCACCTTGGTGTGAGTCGATCCTCGGCGTGAAAGACGAGCCGGTGAAGGGAAAAGAGGATCCTCTGGAATGGACTGAGACATCTGGGGGACTCTTGGAATGGTGGCACGACCCTGGAGTTCCTCTCGCCGTTCCTGTTGAGAGGGCCTCCTCTTGAGATGCGACGGGAACGCCGGGAACTCTTTCCCGACGAAGCAGGGAAAGGATGCCTCATCTCGAGCTACGAGGCCGAAACGGGGCTCCTCTGGATGTGGGCGGGACCCTCGTGATTCCTCTCGAGTGGAGACGGGTATGTCGGGGAACTTCTTGATTTGCACCAAGGGTGTTAAGGACCCTTTCGAAGTTCCAGAGGTGAGGTGTGATCAGCCTCGAGACGCCTCAGCGGAAATGGGCCTGATTTCGCCTGGAGGGGAGAACCTCCTGGATTTTCTCGTGTTGCGGTAGGTCTTCTCGAGTTACGATGGGGACCTCAGGGACCCGCTCTGGTGGCCTCAGGAAAGGCCAGTCCCCATGCGAGTTGCTAGGGGGCCTCTCGGGATTCCTCTCCCGTCCATGCCAGGGCCTCAGTCCTTGTGTGGAGTCGGGGTCGGAACCTGAGGATTCCTCTCCAGTGTTGCCATGGATCTTGGGGTGCTTCTGAGTCTCCCCAGGGTGTCAGGCCTCGTCTCGAGTGGGGGCATGCACGTGCGCTTTCCGCCCGAGCTGCAGCAGTAGTGTCTCGCTTCCTGTCACGTGGATCAAGGGATCTGTGGCTTTCCCTCGAGGCTGTCCCTCGAGGCTTTCCCACGAGGCTTTCCCACAGGGCTGTGCCACGTGCCACCTTGGTGGGAGTCGATCCTCGGCGTGAAAGACGAGCCGGTGAAGGGAAAAGAGGTTCCTCTGGAATGGACTGAGACATCTGGGGGACTCTTGGAATGGTGGCACGAGCTTGGAGTTCCTCTCGCCGTTCCTGTTGAGAGGGCCTCCTCTTGAGATGCGACGGGAACGCTGGGAACTTTTTCCCGAAGAAGCAGGGAAAGGATGCCTCATCTCGAGCTACGAGGCGGAAACGGGGCTCCTCTGGATGTGGGCGGGACCTTCGTGATTCCTCTCGAGTGGAGACGGGTATGTCGGGGAACTTCTTGATTTGCACCAAGGGTGTGAAGGACCCTTTCGAAGTTCCAGAGTTGAGGTGTCATCAGCCTCGAGACGCCTCAGCGGAAAAGGGCCTCATCTCGCCTGGAGGGGAGAACCTCCTGGATTTTCTCGAGTTGGGGCAGGTCTTCTCGAGTTACGACGGGGACCTCAGGGACCCGCTCTGGTGGCCTCAGGAAAGGCCGGTCTCCATGCGAGTTGCTAGGGGGCCTCTCGGGATTCCTCTCCCGTCCATGCCAGGGCCTCAGTCTTTGTGTGGAGTCGGGGTCGGAACCTGAGGATTGCTCTCCAGTGTTGCCATGGATCTTGGGGTGCTTCTGAGTCTCCCCAGGGTGTCAGGCCTCGTCTCGATTGGGGGCATGCACGTGCGCTTTCCGTCCGGGCTGCAGCAGTAGTGTCACGCTTCCTGTCACGTGGATCAAGGGATCTGTGGCTTTGCCTCGAGGCTGTCCCTCGAGGCTTTCCCACGAGGCTTTCCCACAGGGCTGTGCCACGTGCCACCTTGGTGTGAGTCGATCCTCGGCGTGAAAGACGAGCCGGTGAAGGGAAAAGAGGTTCCTCTGGAATGGACTGAGACATCTGGGGGACTCTTGGAATGGTGGCACGACCCTGGAGTTCCTCTCGCCGTTCCTGTTGAGAGGGCCTCCTCTTGAGATGCGACGGGAACGCCGGGAACTCTTTCCCGACGAAGCAGGGAAAGGATGCCTCATCTCGAGCTACGAGGCCGAAACGGGGCTCCTCTGGATGTGGGCGGGACCCTCGTGATTCCTCTCGAGTGGAGACGGGTATGTCGGGGAACTTCTTGATTTGCACCAAGGGTGTGAAGGACCATTTCGAAGTTCCAGAGGTGAGGTGTGATCAGCCTCGAGACGCCTCAGCGGAAAAGGGCCTCATCTCGCCTGGAGGGGAGAACCTCCCGGATTTTCTCGAGTTGCGGCAGGTCTTCTCGAGTTACGACGGGGACCTCAGGGACCCGCTCTGGTGGCCTCAGGAAAGACCAACCCCATGCGAGTTGCTAGGGGACCTCTCGGGATTCCTCTCCCGTCCATGCCGGGGCCTCAGTCCTTGTGTGGAGTCGGGGCCGGAACCTGAGGATTCCTCTCCAGTGTTGCCATGGATCTTGGGGTGCTTGTGAGTCTCCCCAGGGGAGTCAGGCCTCGTCTCGAGTGGGGGCATGCACGTGCGCTTTCCTCCCAAGCTGCAGCAGTAGTGTCACGCTTCCTGTCACGTGGATCAAGGGATCTGTGGCTTTCCCTCGAGGCTGTCCCTCGAGGCTTTCCCACGAGGCTTTCCCACAGGGCTGTGCCACGTGCCACCTTGGTGTGAGTCGATCCTCGGCGTGAAAGACGAGCCGGTGAAGGGAAAAGAGGTTCCTCTGGAATGGACTGAGACATCTGGGGGACTCTTGGAAAGGTGGCACGACCCTGGAGTTCCTCTCGCCGTTCCTGTTGAAAGGGCCTCCTCTTGAGATGCGACGGGAACGCCGGGAACTCTTTCCCGACGAAGCAGGGAAAGGATCCCTCATCTCGAGCTACGAGGCGGAATCGGGGCTCCTCTGGATGTGGGCGTGACCCACGTGTTTCCTCTCGAGTGGAGACGGGTATGTCGGGGAACTTCTTGATTTGCACCAAGGGTGTAAAGGACTCTTTCGAAGTTCCAAAGGGGAGGTGTGATCAGCCTCGAGACGCCTCAGCGGAAATGGGCGTCATCTCGCCTGGAGGGGAGAACCTCCTGGATTTTCTCGAGTTGCGGCAGGTCTTCTCGAGTTACGACGGGGACCTCAGGGACCCTCTCTGGTGGCCTCAGGAAAGGCCAGTCCCCATGCGAGTTGCTAGGGGACCTCTCGGGATTCCTCTCCCGTCCATGCCGGGGCCTCAGTCCTTGTGTGGAGTCGGGGCCGGAACCTGAGGATTCCTCTCCAGTGTTGCCATGGATCTTGGGGTGCTTGTGAGTCTCCCCAGGGGAGTCAGGCCTCGTCTCGAGTGGGGGCATGCACGTGCGCTTTCCTCCCGAGCTGCAGCAGTAGTGTCACGCTTCCTGTCACGTGGATCAAGGGATCTGTGGCTTTCCCTCGAGGCTGTCCCTCGAGGCTTTCCCACGAGGCTTTCCCACAGGGCTGTGCCACGTGCCACCTTGGTGTGAGTCGATCCTCGGCGTGAAAGACGAGCCGGTGAAGGGAAAAGAGGTTCCTCTGGAATGGACTGAGACATCTGGGGGACTCTTGGAAAGGTGGCACGACCCTGGAGTTCCTCTCGCCGTTCCTATTGAAAGGGCCTCCTCTTGAGATGCGACGGGAACGCCGGGAACTCTTTCCCGACGAAGCAGGGAAAGGATCCCTCATCTCGAGCTACGAGGCGGAATCGGGGCTCGTCTGGATGTGGGCGTGACCCACGTGTTTCCTCTCGAGTGGAGACGGGTATGTCGGGGAACTTCTTGATTTGCACCAAGGGTGTAAAGGACTCTTTCGAAGTTCCAAAGGGGAGGTGTGATCAGCCTCGAGACGCCTCAGCGGAAATGGGCCTCATCTCGCCTGGAGGGGAGAACCTCCTGGATTTTCTCGAGTTGCGGCAGGTCTTCTCGAGTTACGACGGGGACCTCAGGGACCCTCTCTGGTGGCCTCAGGAAAGGCCAGTCCCCATGCGAGTTGCTAGGGGACCTCTCGGGATTCCTCTCCCGTCCATGCCGGGGCCTCAGTCCTTGTGTGGAGTCGGGGCCGGAACCTGAGGATTCCTCTCCAGTGTTGCCATGGATCTTGGGGTGCTTGTGAGTCTCCCCAGGGGAGTCAGGCCTCGTCTCGAGTGGGGGCATGCACGTGCGCTTTCCTCCCGAGCTGCAGCAGTAGTGTCACGCTTCCTGTCACGTGGATCAAGGGATCTGTGGCTTTCCCTCGAGGCTGTCCCTCGAGGCTTTCCCACGAGGCTTTCCCACAGGGCTGTGCCACGTGCCACCTTGGTGTGAGTCGATCCTCGGCGTGAAAGACGAGCCGGTGAAGGGAAAAGAGGTTCCTCTGGAATGGACTGAGACATCTGGGGGACTCTTGGAAAGGTGGCACGACCCTGGAGTTCCTCTCGCCGTTCCTGTTGAAAGGGCCTCCTCTTGAGATGCGACGGGAACGCCGGGAACTCTTTCCCGACGAAGCAGGGAAAGGATCCCTCATCTCGAGCTACGAGGCGGAATCGGGGCTCTTCTGGATGTGGGCGTGACCCACGTGTTTCCTCTCGAGTGGAGACGGGTATGTCGGGGAACTTCTTGATTTGCACCAAGGGTGTAAAGGACTCTTTCGAAGTTCCAAAGGGGAGGTGTGATCAGCCTCGAGACGCCTCAGCGGAAATGGGCGTCATCTCGCCTGGAGGGGAGAACCTCCTGGATTTTCTCGAGTTGCGGCAGATCTTCTCGAGGTACGACAGGGACCTCAGGGACCCGCTCTGGTGGTCTCAGGAAAGGCCAGTCCCCATGCGAATTGCTAGGGGGACTACGGCATTCCTTCCCCGTCCATTCCGGGGCCTCAGTCCTGTGTGCAGTCGGGGCCGGAACCTGAGGATTCCTTTCCAGTGTTGCCATGGATTTGGGTTGCTTCTGAGTCTCCCCAGGGGAGTCCGGCCTCGTTTCGAGTGGGGGCATGCACGTGCGCTTTCCTCCCGAGCTGCAGCACTAGTGTCACGCTTCCTGTTCACGTGGATCAAGTGTTCTGTGGCTTTCCCTCTAGGCTGCCCCTCGAGGCTTTCCCACGAGGCTTTCCCACAGGGCTGTGCCACGTGCCACCTTGGTGTGACTCGATCCTCGGCGTGAAAGACGAGCCGGTGAAGGGTAAAGAGGATCCTCTTGAACGGACTGAGATATCTGGGGGACTCTTGGAATGGTGGCACGACGCTGGAGTTCCTCTCGCCGTTCCTGTTGAGAGGGCCTCCTCTTGAGATGCGACGGGAACGCCGGGAACTCTTTCCCGACGAAGCAGGGAAAGGATCCCTCATCTCGAGCTACGAGGCGGAAACGGGGCTCCTCTGGATGTGGGCGGGACCCTCGTGATTCCCCTTGAGTGGAGACGGGTATGTCGGGGAACTTCTTGATTTGCACCAAGGGTGTGAAGGACCCTTTCGAAGTTCCAGAGGTGAGGTGTGATCAGCCTCGAGACACCTCAGCGGAAATGGGCCTCATCTCGCCTGGAGGGGAGAACCTCCTGGATGTTATCGAGTTGCGGCAGGTCTTCTCGAGTTACGACGGGGACCTCAGGGACCCGCTCTGGTGGCCTCAGGAAAGGCCAGTCCCCATGCGAGTTGCTAGGGGACCTCTCGGTATTCCTCTCCCGCCCAGGCCGGGGCCTCAGTCCTTGTGTGGAGTCGGGGCCGGAACCTGAGGATTCCTCTCCAGTGTTGCCATGGATCTTGGGGTGCTTCTGAGTCTCCCCAGGGGAGTCAGGCCTCGTCTCGAGTGGGGGCATGCACGTGCGCTTTCCTCCCGAGCTGCAGCAGTAGTGTCACGCTTCCTGTCACGTGGATCAAGGGATCTGTGGCTTTGCCTCGAGGCTGTCCCTCGAGGCTTTCCCATTAGGCTTTCCCACAGGGCTGTGCCACGTGCCACCTTGGTGTGAGTCGATCCTCGGCGTGAAAGACGAGCCGGTGCAGGGAAAAGAGGTTCCTCTGGAATGGACTGAGACATCTGGGGGACTCTTGGAATGGTGGCACGACCCTGGAGTTCCTCTCGCCGTTCCTGTTGAGAGGGCCTCCTTTTGAGATGGGACGGGAACTCCGGGAACTCTTTCCCGACGAAGCAGGGAACGGATGCCTCATCTCGAGCTACGAGGCCGAAACGGGGCTCCTCTGGATGTGGGCGGGACCCTCGTGATTCCTCTCGAGTGGAGACGGGTATGTCGGGGAACTTCTTGATTTGCACCAAGGGTGTGAAGGACCCTTTCGAAGTTCCAGAGGGGAGGTGTGATCAGCCTCGAGACGCCTCAGCGGAAATGGGCCTCATCTCGCCTGGAGGGGAGAACCTCCTGCATTTTCTCGAGTTGCGGCAGGTCTTCTCGAGTTACGACGGGGACCTCAGGGACCCGCTCTGGAGGCCTCAGGAAAGGCCAGTCCCCATGCGAGTTGCTAGGGGACCTCTCGGGATTCCTCTCCCGTCCATGCCGGGGCCTCAGTCCTTGTGTGGAGTCGGGGCCGGAACCTGAGGATTCCTCTCCAGTGTTGCCATGGATCTTGGGGTGCTTCTGAGTCTCCCCAGGGGAGTCAGGCCTCGTCTCGAGTGGGGGCATGCACGTGCGCTTTCCTCCCGAGCTGCAGCATTAGTGTCACGCTTCCGGACACGTGGATCAAGGGATCTGTGGCTTTCCCTCGAGGCTGTCCCTCGAGGCTTTTCCAGGAGTCTTTCCCACAGGGCTGTGCCACTTGCCACCTTGGTGTGAGTCGATCCTCGGCGTGAAAGACGAGCCGGTGAAGGGAAAAGAGGATCCTCTGGAATGGACTGAGACATCTGGGGGACTCTTGGAATGGTGGCACGACCCTGGAGTTCCTCTCGCCGTTCCTGTTGAGAGGGCCTCCTCTTGAGATGCGACGGGAACGCCGGGAACTCTTTCCCGACGAAGCAGGGAAAGGATGCCTCATCTCGAGCTACCAGGCCGAAACGAGGCTCCTCTGGATGTGGGCGGGACCCTCGTGATTCCTCTCGAGTGGAGACGGGTATGTCGGGGAACTTCTTGATTTGCACCAAGGGTGTTAAGGACCCTTTCGAAGTTCCAGAGGTGAGGTGTGATCAGCCTCGAGACGCCTCAGCGGAAATGGGCCTCATTTCGCCTGGAGGGGAGAACCTCCTGGATTTTCTCGTGTTGCGGTAGGTCTTCTCGAGTTACGATGGGGACCTCAGGGACCCGCTCTGGTGGCCTCAGGAAAGGCCAGTCCCCATGCGAGTTGCTAGGGGGCCTCTCGGGATTCCTCTCCCGTCCATGCCAGGGCCTCAGTCCTTGTGTGGAGTCGGGGTCGGAACCTGAGGATTCCTCTCCAGTGTTGCCATGGATCTTGGGGTGCTTCTGAGTCTCCCCAGGGTGTCAGGCCTCGTCTCGAGTGGGGGCATGCACGTGCGCTTTCCGCCCGAGCTGCTGCAGTAGTGTCTCGCTTCCTGTCACGTGGATCAAGGGATCTGTGGCTTTCCCTCGAGGCTGTCCCTCGAGGCTTTCCCACGAGGCTTTCCCACAGGGCTGTGCCACGTGCCACCTTGGTGGGAGTCGATCCTCGGCGTGAAAGACGAGCCGGTGAAGGGAAAAGAGGTTCCTCTGGAATGGACTGAGACATCTGGGGGACTCTTGGAATGGTGGCACGAGCTTGGAGTTCCTCTCGCCGTTCCTGTTGAGAGGGCCTCCTCTTGAGATGCGACGGGAACGCTGGGAACTTTTTCCCGAAGAAGCAGGGAAAGGATGCCTCATCTCGAGCTACGAGGCGGAAACGGGGCTCCTCTGGATGTGGGCGGGACCTTCGTGATTCCTCTCGAGTGGAGACGGGTATGTCGGGGAACTTCTTGATTTGCACCAAGGGTGTGAAGGACCCTTTCGAAGTTCCAGAGTTGAGGTGTCATCAGCCTCGAGACGCCTCAGCGGAAAAGGGCCTCATCTCGCCTGGAGGGGAGAACCTCCTGGATTTTCTCGAGTTGGGGCAGGTCTTCTCGAGTTACGACGGGGACCTCAGGGACCCGCTCTGGTGGCCTCAGGAAAGGCCGGTCTCCATGCGAGTTGCTAGGGGGCCTCTCGGGATTCCTCTCCCGTCCATGCCAGGGCCTCAGTCTTTGTGTGGAGTCGGGGTCGGAACCTGAGGATTGCTCTCCAGTGTTGCCATGGATCTTGGGGTGCTTCTGAGTCTCCCCAGGTTGTCAGGCCTCGTCTCGATTGGGGGCATGCACGTGCGCTTTCCGCCCGGGCTGCAGCAGTAGTGTCACGCTTCCTGTCACGTGGATCAAGGGATCTGTGGCTTTGCCTCGAGGCTGTCCCTCGAGGCTTTCCCACGAGGCTTTCCCACAGGGCTGTGCCACGTGCCACCTTGGTGTGAGTCGATCCTCGGCGTGAAAGACGAGCCGGTGAAGGGAAAAGAGGTTCCTCTGGAATGGACTGAGACATCTGGGGGACTCTTGGAATGGTGGCACGACCCTGGAGTTCCTCTCGCCGTTCCTGTTGAGAGGGCCTCCTCTTGAGATGCGACGGGAACGCCGGGAACTCTTTCCCGACGAAGCAGGGAAAGGATGCCTCATCTCGAGCTACGAGGCCGAAACGGGGCTCCTCTGGATGTGGGCGGGACCCTCGTGATTCCTCTCGAGTGGAGACGGGTATGTCGGGGAACTTCTTGATTTGCACCAAGGGTGTGAAGGACCATTTCGAAGTTCCAGAGGTGAGGTGTGATCAGCCTCGAGACGCCTCAGCGGAAAAGGGCCTCATCTCGCCTGGAGGGGAGAACCTCCTGGATTTTCTCCAGTTGCGGCAGGTCTTCTCGAGTTACGACGGGGACCTCAGGGACCCGCTCTGGTGGCCTCAGGAAAGGCCGGTCTCCATGCGAGTTGCTAGCGGGCCTCTCGGGATTCCTCTCCCGTCCATTCCAGGGCCTCAGTCCTTGTGTGGAGTCGGGGTCGGAACCTGAGGATTCCTCTCCAGTGTTGCCATGGATCTTGGGGTGCTTCTGAGTCTCCCCAGGGTGTCAGGCCTCGTCTCGATTGGGGGCATGCACGTGCGCTTTCCGCCCGAGCTGCAGCAGTAGTGTCACGCTTCCTGTCACGTGGATCAAGGGATCTGTGGCTTTCCCTCCAGGCTGTCCCTCGAGGCTTTCCCACGAGGCTTTCCCACAGGGTTGTGCCACGTGCCACCTTGGTGTGAGTCAATCCTCGGCGTGAAAGACGAGCCGGTGAAGGGAAAAGAGGTTCCTCTGGAATGGACTGAGACATGTGGGGGACTCTTGGAATGGTGGCACGACCCTGGAGTTCCTCTCGCCGTTCCTGTTGAGAGGGCCTCCTCTTGAGATGCGACGGGAACGCCGGGAACTCTTTCCCGTCGAAGCAGGGAAAGGATCCCTCATCTCGAGCTACGAGGCGGAAACGGGGCTCCTCTGGATGTGGGCGGGACCCTCGTGATTCCCCTCGAGTGGAGACGGGTATGTCGGGGAACTTCTTGATTTGCACCAAGGGTGTGAAGGACCCTTTCGAAGTTCCAGAGGTGAGGTGTGATCAGCCTCGAGACGCCTCAGAGGAAATGGGCCTCATCTCGCCTGGAGGGGAGAACCTCCCGGATATTCTCGAGTTGCGGCAGGTCTTCTCGAGTTACGACGGGGACCTCAGGGACCCGCTCTGGTGGCCTCAGGAAAGACCAACCCCATGCGAGTTGCTAGGGGACCTCTCGGGATTCCTCTCCCGTCCATGCCGGGGCCTCAGTCCTTGTGTGGAGTCGGGGCCGGAACCTGAGGATTCCTCTCCAGTGTTGCCATGGATCATGGGGTGCTTCTGAGTTTCCCCAGGGGAGTCAGGCCTCGTCTCGAGTGGGGGCATGCACGTGCGCTTTCCTCCCGAGCTGCAGCAGTAGTGTCACGCTTCCTGTCACGTGGATCAAGGGATCTGTGTCTTTCCCTCGAGGCTGTCCCTCGAGGCTTTCCCACGAGGCTTTCCCACAGGGCTGTGCCACGTGCCACCTTGGTGTGAGTCGATCCTCGGCGTGAAAGACGAGCCGGTGAAGGGAAAAGAGGTTCCTCTGGAATGGACTGAGACATCTGGGGGACTCTTGGAATGGTGGTACGACCCTGGAGTTCCTCTCGCCGTTCCTTTTGAGAGGGCCTCCTCTTGAGGGGCGACGGGAAGGCCGGGAACTCTTTCCCGACGAAGCAGGGAAAGGATCCCTCATCTCGAGCTACGAGTCGGAAACGGGGCTCCTCTGGATGTGGGCGGGACCCTCGTGATTCCTCTTGAGTGGAGACGGGTATGTCGGGGAACTTCTTGATTTGCACCAAGGGTGTGAAGGACCCTTTCGAAGTTCCAGAGGTGAGGTGTGATCAGCCTCGAGACGCCTCAGCAGAAATGGGCCTCATCTCGCCTGGAGGGGAGAACCTCCTGGATTTTCTCGAGTTGCGGCAGGTCTTCTCGAGTTACGACGGGGACCTCAGGGACCCTCTCTGGTGGCCTCAGGAAAGGCCAGTCCCCATGCGAGTTGCTAGGGGACCTCTCGGGATTCCTCTCCCGTCCATGCCGGGGCCTCAGTCCTTGTGTGGAGTCGGGGCCGGAACCTGAGGATTCCTCTCCAGTGTTGCCATGGATCTTGGGGTGCTTGTGAGTCTCCCCAGGGGAGTCAGGCCTCGTCTCGAGTGGGGGCATGCACGTGCGCTTTCCTCCCGAGCTGCAGCAGTAGTGTCACGCTTCCTGTCACCTGGATCAAGGGATCTGTGGCTTTCCCTCGAGGCTGTCCCTCGAGGCTTTCCCACGAGGCTTTCCCACAGGGCTGTGCCACGTGCCACCTTGGTGTGAGTCGATCCTCGGCGTGAAAGACGAGCCGGTGAAGGGAAAAGAGGTTCCTCTGGAATGGACTGAGACATCTGGGGGACTCTTGGAAAGGTGGCACGACCCTGGAGTTCCTCTCGCCGTTCCTGTTGAAAGGGCCTCCTCTTGAGATGCGACGGGAACGCCGGGAACTCTTTCCCGACGAAGCAGGGAAAGGATCCCTCATCTCGAGCTACGAGGCGGAATCGGGGCTCCTCTGGATGTGGGCGTGACCCACGTGTTTCCTCTCGAGTGGAGACGGGTATGTCGGGGAACTTCTTGATTTGCACCAAGGGTGTAAAGGACTCTTTCGAAGTTCCAAAGGGGAGGTGTGATCAGCCTCGAGACGCCTCAGCGGAAATGGGCGTCATCTCGCCTGGAGGGGAGAACCTCCTGGATTTTCTCGAGTTGCGGCAGGTCTTCTCGAGTTACGACGGGGACCTCAGGGACCCTCTCTGGTGGCCTCAGGAAAGGCCAGTCCCCATGCGAGTTGCTAGGGGACCTCTCGGGATTCCTCTCCCGTCCATGCCGGGGCCTCAGTCCTTGTGTGGAGTCGGGGCCGGAACCTGAGGATTCCTCTCCAGTGTTGCCATGGATCTTGGGGTGCTTGTGAGTCTCCCCAGGGGAGTCAGGCCTCGTCTCGAGTGGGGGCATGCACGTGCGCTTTCCTCCCGAGCTGCAGCAGTAGTGTCACGCTTCCTGTCACGTGGATCAAGGGATCTGTGGCTTTCCCTCGAGGCTGTCCCTCGAGGCTTTCCCACGAGGCTTTCCCACAGGGCTGTGCCACGTGCCACCTTGGTGTGAGTCGATCCTCGGCGTGAAAGACGAGCCGGTGAAGGGAAAAGAGGTTCCTCTGGAATGGACTGAGACATCTGGGGGACTCTTGGAAAGGTGGCACGACCCTGGAGTTCCTCTCGTCGTTCCTGTTGAAAGGGCCTCCTCTTGAGATGCGACGGGAACGCCGGGAACTCTTTCCCGACGAAGCAGGGAAAGGATCCCTCATCTCGAGCTACGAGGCGGAATCGGGGCTCCTCTGGATGTGGGCGTGACCCACGTGTTTCCTCTCGAGTGGAGACGGGTATGTCGGGGAACTTCTTGATTTGCACCAAGGGTGTAAAGGACTCTTTCGAAGTTCCAAAGGGGAGGTGTGATCAGCCTCGAGACGCCTCAGCGGAAATGGGCGTCATCTCGCCTGGAGGGGAGAACCTCCTGGATTTTCTCGAGTTGCGGCAGATCTTCTCGAGGTACGACAGGGACCTCAGGGACCCGCTCTGGTGGTCTCAGGAAAGGCCAGTCCCCATGCGAATTGCTAGGGGGACTACGGCATTCCTTCCCCGTCCATTCCGGGGCCTCAGTCCTGTGTGCAGTCGGGGCCGGAACCTGAGGATTCCTTTCCAGTGTTGCCATGGATTTGGGTTGCTTCTGAGTCTCCCCAGGGGAGTCCGGCCTCGTTTCGAGTGGGGGCATGCACGTGCGCTTTCCTCCCGAGCTGCAGCACTAGTGTCACGCTTCCTGTTCACGTGGATCAAGTGTTCTGTGGCTTTCCCTCTAGGCTGCCCCTCGAGGCTTTCCCACGAGGCTTTCCCACAGGGCTGTGCCACGTGCCACCTTGGTGTGACTCGATCCTCGGCGTGAAAGACGAGCCGGTGAAGGGTAAAGAGGATCCTCTTGAACGGACTGAGATATCTGGGGGACTCTTGGAATGGTGGCACGACGCTGGAGTTCCTCTCGCCGTTCCTGTTGAGAGGGCCTCCTCTTGAGATGCGACGGGAACGCCGGGAACTCTTTCCCGACGAAGCAGGGAAAGGATCCCTCATCTCGAGCTACGAGGCGGAAACGGGGCTCCTCTGGATGTGGGCGGGACCCACTTGTTTCCTCTCAGGTGGAGACGGGTATGTCGGGGAACTTCTTGATTTGCACCAAGAGTGTAAAGGACCCTTTCGAAGTTCTAGAGGTGAGATGTGATCAGCCTCGAGACGCCTCAGCGGAAATGGGCCTCATCTCGCCTGGAGGGGAGAACCTCCTGGAATTTTTCGAGTTGCGGCAGGTCTTCTCGAGTTACGACGGGGACCTCAGGGACCCGCTCTGGTGGCCCAGGAAAGGCCAGTCCCCATGCGAGTTGCTAGGGGACCTCTCGGGATTCCTCTCCCGTCCATGCCGGGGCCTCAGTCCTTGTGTGGAGTCGTTGCCGGAACCTGAGGTTTCCTCTCCAGTGTTGCCATGGATCTTGGGGTGCTTCTGAGTCTCCCCAGGGGAGTCAGGCCTCGTCTCGCGTGGGGGCATGCACGTGCGCTTTCCTCCCGAGCTGCAGCAGTAGTGTCACGCTTCCAGTCACGTGGATCAAGGGATCTGTGGCTTTCCCTCGAGGCTGTCCCTCGAGGCTTTCCCACGAGGCTTTCCCACAGGGCTGTGCCACGTGCCACCTTGGTGTGAGTCGATCCTCGGCGTGAAAGACGAGCCGGTGAAGGGAAAAGAGGTTCCTCTGGAATGGACTGAGACATCTGGGGGACTCTTGGAATGGTGGCACGACCCTGGAGTTCCTCTCGCCATTCCTGTTGAGAGGGCCTCCTCTTGAGATGCGACGGAAACGACGGGAACTCTTTCCCGACGAAGCAGGGAAAGGATCCCTCATCTCGATCTACGAGGCGGGAACGGGGCTCCTGTGGATGTGGGCGGGACCCTCGTGATTCCTCTCGAGTGGAGACGGGTATGTCGGGGAACTTCTTGATTTGCACCAAGGGTGTGAAGGACCCTTTCGACGTTCCAGAGGGGAGGTGTGATCAGCCTCGAGACGCCTCAGCGGAAATGGGCCTCATCTCGCCTGGAGGGGAGAACCTCCTGGATTTTCTCGAGTTGCGGCAGGTCTTCTCGAGTTACGACGGGGACCTCAGGGACCCGCTCGGGTGGCCTCAGGAAAGGCCGGTCCCCATGCGAGTTGCTAGGGGACCTCTCGGGATTCCTCTCCCGTCCATGCCGGGGCCTCAGTCCTTGTGTGGAGTCGGGGCCGGAACCTGAGGATACCTCTCCAGTGTTGCCATGGATCTTGGGGTGCTTCTGAGTCTCCCCAGGGGAGTCAGGCCTCGTCTCGAGTGGGGGCATGCACGTGCGCTTTCCTCCCGAGCTGCAGCAGTAGTGTCACGCTTCCTGTCACGTGGATCAAGGGATCTGTGGCTTTCCCTCGAGGCTGTCCCTCGAGGATTTCCCACGAGGCTTTCCCACAGGGCTGTGCCACATGCCACCTTGGTGTGAGTCGATCCTCGGCGTGAAAGACGAGCCGGTGAAGGGAAAAGAGGTTCCCCTGGAATGGACTGAGACATCTGGGGTCTCTTGGCATGGTGGCACGACCCTGGAGTTCCTCTCGCCGTTCCTGTTGAGAGGGCCTCCTCTTGAGATGCGACGGGAACGCCGGGAATTCTTTCCCGACGAAGCAGGGAAAGGATCCCTCATCTCGAGCTACGAGGCGGAAACGGGGCTCCTCTGGATGTGGGCGGGACCCTCGTGATTCCTCTCGAGTGGAGACGGCTAGGTTGGGGAACTTCTTGATTTGCATCAAGGGTGTGAAGGACCCTTTCGAAGTTCCAGAGGTGAGGTGTGATCAGCCTCGAGACGCCTCAGCGGAAATGGGCCTCATCTCGCCTGGAGGGGAGAAACTCCTGGATTTTCTCGAGTTGCGGCAGGTCTTCTCGAGTTACGACGGGGACCTCAGGGACCCGCTCTGGTGGCCTCAGGAAAGGCCAGTCCCCATGCGAGTTGCTAGGGGACCTCTCGGGATTCCTCTCCCGTCCATGCCGGGGCCTCAGTCCTTGTGTGGAGTCGGGGCCGGAACCTGAGGATTCCTCTCCAGTGTTACCATGGATCTTGGGGTGCTTCTGAGTCTCCCCAGGGGAGTCAGGCCTCGTCTCGAGTGGGGGCATGCACGTGCGCTTTCCTCCCGAGCTGCAGCAGTAGTGTCACGCTTCCTGTCACGTGGATCAAGGGATCTGTGGCTTTCCCTCGAGGCTGTCCCTCGAGGCTTTCCCACGAGGCTTTCCCACAGGGCTGTGCCACGTGCCACCTTGGTGTGAGTCGATCCTCGGCGTGAAAGACGAGCCGGTGAAGGGAAAAGAGGTTCCTCTGGAATGGACTGAGACATCTGGGGGACTCTTGGAATGGTGGCACGACCCTGGAGTTCCTCTCGCCGTTCCTGTTGAGACGGCCTCCTCTTGAGATGCGACGGGAAGGCCGGGAACTCTTTCCCGACGAAGCAGGGAAAGGATCCCTCATCTCGAGCTACGAGGCGGAAACGGGGCTCCTCTGGATGTGGGCGGGACCCTCGTGATTCCTCTCGAGTGGAGACGGCTATGTCGGGGAACTTCTTGATTTGCACCAAGGGTGTGAAGGGCCCTTTCGAAGTTCCAGAGGTGAGGTGTGATCAGCCTCGAGACGCCTCAGCGGAAATGGGCCTCATCTCGCCTGCAGGGGAGAACCTCCTGGATTTTCTCGAGTTGCGGCAGGTCTTCTCGAGTTACGACGGGGACCTCAGGGACCCGCTCTGGTGGCCTCAGGAAAGGCCAGTCCCCATGCGAGTTGCTAGGGGACCTCTCGGGATTCCTCTCCCGTCCATGCCGGGGCCTCAGTCCTTGTGTGGAGTCGGGGCCGGAACCTGAGGATTCCTCTCCAGTGTTGCCATGGATCTTGGGGTGCTTCTGAGTCTCCCCAGGGGAGTCAGGCCTCGTCTCGAGTGGGGGCATGCACGTGCGCTTTCCTCCCGAGCTGCAGCAGTAGTGTCACGCTTCCTGTCACGTGGATCAAGGGATCTGTGGCTTTCCCTCGAGGCTGTCCCTCGAGGATTTCCCACGAGGCTTTCCCACAGGGCTGTGCCACGTGCCACCTTGGTGTGAGTCGATCCTCGGCGTGAAAGACGAGCCGGTGAAGGGAAAAGAGGTTCCTCTGGAATGGACTGAGACATCTGGGGACTCTTGGCATGGTGGCACGACCCTGGAGTTCCTCTCGCCGTTCCTGTTGAGAGGGCCTCCTCTTGAGATGCGACGGGAACGCCGGGAATTCTTTCCCGACGAAGCAGGGAAAGGATCCCTCATCTCGAGCTACGAGGCGGAAACGGGGCTCCTCTGGATGTGGGCGGGACCCTCGTGATTCCTCTCGAGTGGAGACGGCTAGGTTGGGGAACTTCTTGATTTGCATCAACGGTGTGAAGGACCCTTTCGAAGTTCCAGAGGTGAGGTGTGATCAGCCTCGAGACGCCTCAGCGGAAATGGGCCTCATCTCGCCTGGAGGGGAGAACCTCCTGGATTTTCTCGAGTTGCGGCAGGTCTTCTCGAGTTACGACGGGGACCTCAGGGACCCGCTCTGGTGGCCTCAGGAAAGGCCAGTCCCCATGCGAATTGCTAGGGGACCTCTCGGGATTCCTCTCCCGTCCATGCCGGGGCCTCAGTCCTTGTGTGGAGTCGGGGCCGGAACCTGAGGATTCCTCTCCAGTGTTGCCATGGATCTTGGGGTGCTTCTGAGTCTCCCCAGGGGAGTCAGGCCTCGTCTCGAGTGGGGTCATGCACGTGCGCTTTCCTCCCGAGCTGCAGCAGTAGTGTCACGCTTCCTGTCACGTGGATCAAGGGATCTGTGGCTTTCCCTCGAGGCTGTCCCTCGAGGCTTTCCCACGAGGCTTTCCCACAGGGCTGTGCCACGTGCCACCTTGGTGTGAGTCGATCCTCGGCGTGAAAGACGAGCCGGTGAAGGGAAAAGAGGTTCCTCTGGAATGGACTGAGACATCTGGGGGACTCTTGGAATGGTGGCACGACCCTGGAGTTCCTCTCGCCGTTCCTGTTGAGACGGCCTCCTCTTGAGATGCGACGGGAAGGCCGGGAACTCTTTCCCGACGAAGCAGGGAAAGGATCCCTCATCTCGAGCTACGAGGCGGAAACGGGGCTCCTCTGGATGTGGGCGGGACCCTCGTGATTCCTCTCGAGTGGAGACGGCTATGTCGGGGAACTTCTTGATTTGCACCAAGGGTGTGAAGGGCCCTTTCGAAGTTCCAGAGGTGAGGTGTGATCAGCCTCGAGACGCCTCAGCGGAAATGGGCCTCATCTCGCCTGCAGGGGAGAACCTCCTGGATTTTCTCGAGTTGCGGCAGGTCTTCTCGAGTTACGACGGGGACCTCAGGGACCCGCTCTGGTGGCCTCAGGAAAGGCCAGTCCCCATGCGAGTTGCTAGGGGACCTCTCGGGATTCCTCTCCCGTCCATGCCGGGGCCTCAGTCCTTGTGTGGAGTCGGGGCCGGAACCTGAGGATTCCTCTCCAGTGTTGCCATGGATCTTGGGGTGCTTCTGAGTCTCCCCAGGGGAGTCAGGCCTCGTCTCGAGTGGGGGCATGCACGTGCGCTTTCCTCCCGAGCTGCAGCAGTAGTGTCACGCTTCCTGTCACGTGGATCAAGGGATCTGTGGCTTTCCCTCGAGGCTGTCCCTCGAGGATTTCCCACGAGGCTTTCCCACAGGGCTGTGCCACGTGCCACCTTGGTGTGAGTCGATCCTCGGCGTGAAAGACGAGCCGGTGAAGGGAAAAGAGGTTCCTCTGGAATGGACTGAGACATCTGGGGACTCTTGGCATGGTGGCACGACCCTGGAGTTCCTCTCGCCGTTCCTGTTGAGAGGGCCTCCTCTTGAGATGCGACGGGAACGCCGGGAATTCTTTCCCGACGAAGCAGGGAAAGGATCCCTCATCTCGAGCTACGAGGCGGAAACGGGGCTCCTCTGGATGTGGGCGGGACCCTCGTGATTCCTCTCGAGGGGAGACGGCTAGGTTGGGGAACTTCTTGATTTGCATCAAGGGTGTGAAGGACCCTTTCGAAGTTCCAGAGGTGAGGTGTGATCAGCCTCGAGACGCCTCAGCGGAAATGGGGCTCATCTCGCCTGGAGGGGAGAACCTCCTGGATTTTCTCGAGTTGCGGCAGGTCTTCTCGAGTTACGACGGGGACCTCAGGGACCCGCTCTGGTGGCCTCAGGAAAGGCCAGTCCCCATGCGAGTTGCTAGGGGACCTCTCGGGATTCCTCTCCCGTCCATGCCGGGGCCTCAGTCCTTGTGTGGAGTCGGGGCCGGAACCTGAGGATTCCTCTCCAGTGTTGCCATGGATCTTGGGGTGCTTCTGAGTCTCCCCAGGGGAGTCAGGCCTCGTCTCGAGTGGGGGCATGCACGTGCGCTTTCCTCCCGAGCTGCAGCAGTAGTGTCACGCTTCCTGTCACGTGGATCAAGGGATCTGTGGCTTTCCCTCGAGGCTGTCCCTCGAGGATTTCCCACGAGGCTTTCCCACAGGGCTGTGCCACGTGCCACCTTGGTGTGAGTCGATCCTCGGCGTGAAAGACGAGCCGGTGAAGGGAAAAGAGGTTCCTCTGGAATGGACTGAGACATCTGGGGACTCTTGGCATGGTGGCACGACCCTGGAGTTCCTCTCGCCGTTCCTGTTGAGAGGGCCTCCTCTTGAGATGCGACGGGAACGCCGGGAATTCTTTCCCGAAGAGGCAGGGAAAGGATCCCTCATCTCGAGCTACGAGGCGGAAACGGGGCTCCTCTGGATGTGGGCGGGACCCTCGTGATTCCTCTCGAGTGGAGACGGCTAGGTTGGGGAACTTCTTGATTTGCATCAAGGGTGTGAAGGACCCTTTCGAAGTTCCAGAGGTGAGGTGTGATCAGCCTCGAGACGCCTCAGCGGAAATGGGCCTCATCTCGCCTGGAGGGGAGAACCTCCTGGATTTTCTCGAGTTGCGGCAGGTCTTCTCGAGTTACGACGGGGAACTCAGGGACCCGCTCTGGTGGCCTCAGGAAAGGCCAGTCCCCATGCGAGTTGCTAGGTGACCTCTCGAGATTCCTCTCCCGTCCATGCCGGGGCCTCAGTCCTTGTGTGGAGTCGGGGCCGGAACCTGAGGATTCCTCTCCATTGTTGCCATGGATCATGGGGTGCTTCTGAGTCTCCCCAGGGGAGTCAGGCCTCGTCTCGAGTGGGGGCATGCACGTGCGCTTTCCTCCCGAGCTGCAGCAGTAGTGTCACGCTTCCTGTCACGTGGATCAAGGGATCTGTGGCTTTCCCTCGAGGCTGTCCCTCGAGGCTTTCCCACGAGGCTTTCCCACAGGGCTGTGCCACGTGCCACCTTGGTGTGAGTCGATCCTCGGCGTGAAAGACGAGCCGGTGAAGGGAAAAGAGGTTCCTCTGGAATGGACTGAGACATCTGGGGGACTCTTGGAAAGGTGGCACGACCCTGGAGTTCCTCTCGCCGTTCCTGTTGAAAGGGCCTCCTCTTGAGATGCGACGGGAACGCCGGGAACTCTTTCCCGACGAAGCAGGGAAAGGATCCCTCATCTCGAGCTACGAGGCGGAATCGGGGCTCCTCTGGATGTGGGCGTGACCCACGTGTTTCCTCTCGAGTGGAGACGGGTATGTCGGGGAACTTCTTGATTTGCACCAAGGGTGTAAAGGACTCTTTCGAAGTTCCAAAGGGGAGGTGTGATCAGCCTCGAGACGCCTCAGCGGAAATGGGCGTCATCTCGCCTGGAGGGGAGAACCTCCTGGATTTTCTCGAGTTGCGGCAGATCTTCTCGAGGTACGACAGGGACCTCAGGGACCCGCTCTGTTGGTCTCAGGAAAGGCCAGTCCCCATGCGAATTGCTAGGGGGACTACGGCATTCCTGCCCCGTCCATTCCGGGGCCTCAGTCCTGTGTGCAGTCGGGGCCGGAACCTGAGGATTCCTTTCCAGTGTTGCCATGGATTTGGGTTGCTTCTGAGTCTCCCCAGGGGAGTCCGGCCTCGTTTCGAGTGGGGGCATGCACGTGCGCTTTCCTCCCGAGCTGCAGCACTAGTGTCACGCTTCCTGTTCACGTGGATCAAGGGTTCTGTGGCTTTCCCTCTAGGCTGCCCCTCGAGGCTTTCCCACGAGGCTTTCCCACAGGGCTGTGCCACGTGTCACCTTGGTGTGAGTCGATCCTCGGCGTGAAAGACGAGCCGGTGAAGGGTAAAGAGGATCCTCTTGAACGGACTGAGATATCTGGGGGACTCTTGGAATGGTGGCACGACGCTGGAGTTCCTCTCGCCGTTCCTGTTGAGAGGGCCTCCTCTTGAGATGCGACGGGAACGCCGGGAACTCTTTCCCGACGAAGCAGGGAAAGGATCCCTCATCTCGAGCTACGAGGCGGAAACGGGGCTCCTCTGGATGTGGGCGGGACCCACTTGTTTCCTCTCAGGTGGAGACGGGTATGTCGGGGAACTTCTTGATTTGCACCAAGAGTGTAAAGGACCCTTTCGAAGTTCTAGAGGTGAGATGTGATCAGCCTCGAGACGCCTCAGCGGAAATGGGCCTCATCTCGCCTGGAGGGGAGAACCTCCTGGAATTTTTCGAGTTGCGGCAGGTCTTCTCGAGTTACGACGGGGACCTCAGGGACCCGCTCTGGTGGCCCAGGAAAGGCCAGTCCCCATGCGAGTTGCTAGGGGACCTCTCGGGATTCCTCTCCCGTCCATGCCGGGGCCTCAGTCCTTGTGTGGAGTCGGGGCCGGAACCTGAGGATTCCTCTCCAGTGTTGCCATGGATCTTGGGGTGCTTCTGAGTCTCCCCAGGGGAGTCAGGCCTCGTCTCGAGTGGGGGCATGCACGTGCGCTTTCCTCCCGAGCTGCAGCAGTAGTGTCACGCTTCCAGTCACGTGGATCAAGGGATCTGTGGCTTTCCCTCGAGGCTGTCCCTCGAGGCTTTCCCACGAGGCTTTCCCACAGGGCTGTGCCACGTGCCACCTTGGTGTGAGTCGATCCTCGGCGTGAAAGACGAGCCGGTGAAGGGAAAAGAGGTTCCTCTGGAATGGACTGAGACATCTGGGGGACTCTTGGAATGGTGGCACGACCCTGGAGTTCCTCTCGCCATTCCTGTTGAGAGGGCCTCCTCTTGAGATGCGACGGAAACGACGGGAGCTCTTTCCCGACGAAGCAGGGAAAGGATCCCTCATCTCGATCTACGAGGCGGGAACGGGGCTCCTGTGGATGTGGGCGGGACCCTCGTGATTCCTCTCGAGTGGAGACGGGTATGTCGGGGAACTTCTTGATTTGCACCAAGGGTGTGAAGGACCCTTTCGACGTTCCAGAGGGGAGGTGTGATCAGCCTCGAGACGCCTCAGCGGAAATGGGCCTCATCTCGCCTGGAGGGGAGAACCTCCTGGATTTTCTCGAGTTGCGGCAGGTCTTCTCGAGTTACGACGGGGACCTCAGGGACCCGCTCGGGTGGCCTCAGGAAAGGCCAGTCCCCATGCGAGTTGCTAGGGGACCCCTCGGGATTCCTCTCCCGTCCATGCCGGGGCCTCAGTCCTTGTGTGGAGTCGGGGCCGGAACCTGAGGATACCTCTCCAGTGTTGCCATGGATCTTGGGGTGCTTCTGAGTCTCCCCAGGGGAGTCAGGCCTCGTCTCGAGTGGGGGCATGCACGTGCGCTTTCCTCCCGAGCTGCAGCAGTAGTGTCACGCTTCCTGTCACGTGGATCAAGGGATCTGTGGCTTTCCCTCGAGGCTGTCCCTCGAGGATTTCCCACGAGGCTTTCCCACAGGGCTGTGCCACGTGCCACCTTGGTGTGAGTCGATCCTCGGCGTGAAAGACGAGCCGGTGAAGGGAAAGGAGGTTCCCCTGGAATGGACTGAGACATCTGGGGACTCTTGGCATGGTGGCACGACCCTGGAGTTCCTCTCGCCGTTCCTGTTGAGAGGGCCTCCTCTTGAGATGCGACGGGAACGCCGGGAATTCTTTCCCGACGAAGCAGGGAAAGGATCCCTCATCTCGAGCTACGAGGCGGAAACGGGGCTCCTCTGGATGTGGGCGGGACCCTCGTGATTCCTCTCGAGTGGAGACGGCTAGGTTGGGGAACTTCTTGATTTGTATCAAGGGTGTGAAGGACCCTTTCGAAGTTCCAGAGGTGAGGTGTGATCAGCCTCGAGACGCCTCAGCGGAAATGGGCCTCATCTCGCCTGGAGGGGAGAACCTCCTGGATTTTCTCGAGTTGCGGCAGGTCTTCTCGAGTTACGACGGGGACCTCAGGGACCCGCTCTGGTGGCCTCAGGAAAGGCCAGTCCCCATGCGAGTTGCTAGGGGACCTCTCGGGATTCCTCTCCCGTCCATGCCGGGGCCTCAGTCCTTGTGTGGAGTCGGGGCCGGAACCTGAGGATTCCTCTCCAGTGTTGCCATGGATCTTGGGGTGCTTCTGAGTCTCCCCAGGGGAGTCAGGCCTCGTCTCGAGTGGGGGCATGCACGTGCGCTTTCCTCCCGAGCTGCAGCAGTAGTGTCACGCTTCCTGTCACGTGGATCAAGGGATCTGTGGCTTTCCCTCGAGGCTGTCCCTCGAGGCTTTCCCACGAGGCTTTCCCACAGGGCTGTGCCACGTGCCACCTTGGTGTGAGTCGATCCTCGGCGTGAAAGACGAGCCGGTGAAGGGAAAAGAGGTTCCTCTGGAATGGACTGAGACATCTGGGGGACTCTTGGAATGGTGGCACGACCCTGGAGTTCCTCTCGCCGTTCCTGTTGAGAGGGCCTCCTCTTGAGATGCGACGGGAACGCCGGGAACTCTTTCCCGACGAAGCAGGGAAAGGATCCCTCATCTCGAGCTACGAGGCGGAAACGGGGCTCCTCTGGATGTGGGCGGGACCCTCGTGATTCCTCTCGAGTGGAGACGGGTATGTCGGGGAACTTCTTGATTTGCACCAAGGGTGTGAAGGGCCCTTTCGAAGTTCCAGAGGGGAGGTGTGATCAGCCTCGAGACGCCTCAGCGGAAATGGGCCTCATCTCGCCTGGAGGGGAGAACCCCCTGGATTTTCTCGAGTTGCGGCAGGTCTTCTCGAGTTACGACGGGGACCTCAGGGACCCGCTCTGGTGGCCTCAGGAAAGGCCAGTCCCCATGCGAGTTGCTAGGGGACCTCTCGGGATTCCTCTCCCATCCATGCCGGGGCCTCAGTCCTTGTGTGGAGTCGGGGCCGGAACCTGAGGATTCCTCTCCAGTGTTGCCATGGATCTTGGGGTGCTTCTGAGTCTCCCCAGGGGAGTCAGGCCTCGTCTCGAGTGGGGGCATGCACGTGCGCTTTCCTCCCGAGCTGCAGCAGTAGTGTCACGCTTCCTGTCACGTGGATCAAGGGATCTGTGGCTTTCCCTCGAGGCTGTCCCTCGAGGCTTTCCCACGAGGCTTTCCCACAGGGCTGTGCCACGTGCCACCTTGGTGTGAGTCGATCCTCGGCGTGAAAGACGAGCCGGTGAAGGGAAAAGAGGTTCCTCTGGAATGGACTGAGACATCTGGGGGACTCTTGGAATGGTGGCACGACCCTGGAGTTCCTCTCGCCGTTCTTGTTGAGACGGCCTCCTCTTGAGATGCGACGGGAAGGCCGGGAACTCTTTCCCGACGAAGCAGGGAAAGGATCCCTCATCTCGAGCTACGAGGCGGAAACGGGGCTCCTCTGGATGTGTGCGGGACCCTCGTGATTCCTCTCGAGTGGAGACGGCTATGTCGGGGAACTTCTTGATTTGCACCAAGGGTGTGAAGGGCCCTTTCGAAGTTCCAGAGGGGAGGTGTGATCAGCCTCGAGACGCCTCAGCGGAAATGGGCCTCATCTCGCCTGGAGGGGAGAACCTCCTGGATTTTCTCGAGTTGCGGCAGGTCTTCTCGAGTTACGACGGGGACCTCAGGGACCCGCTCTGGTGGCCTCAGGAAAGGCCAGTCCCCATGCGAGTTGCTAGGGGACCTCTCGGGATTCCTCTCCCGTCCATGCCGGGGCCTCAGTCCTTGTGTGGAGTCGGGGCCGGAACCTGAGGATTCCTCTCCAGTGTTGCCATGGATCTTGGGGTGCTTCTGAGTCTCCCCAGGGGAGTCAGGCCTCGTCTCGAGTGGGGGCATGCACGTGCGCTTTCCTCCCGAGCTGCAGCAGTAGTGTCACGCTTCCTGTCACGTGGATCAAGGGATCTGTGGCTTTCCCTCGAGGCTGTCCCTCGAGGATTTCCCACGAGGCTTTCCCACAGGGCTGTGCCACGTGCCACCTTGGTGTGAGTCGATCCTCGGCGTGAAAGACGAGCCGGTGAAGGGAAAAGAGGTTCCTCTGGAATGGACTGAGACATCTGGGGACTCTTGGCATGGTGGCACGACCCTGGAGTTCCTCTCGCCGTTCCTGTTGAGAGGGCCTCCTCTTGAGATGCGACGGGAACGCCGGGAATTCTTTCCCGAAGAGGCAGGGAAAGGATCCCTCATCTCGAGCTACGAGGCGGAAACGGGGCTCCTCTGGATGTGGGCGGGACCCTCGTGATTCCTCTCGAGTGGAGACGGCTAGGTTGGGGAACTTCTTGATTTGCATCAAGGGTGTGAAGGACCCTTTCGAAGTTCCAGAGGTGAGGTGTGATCAGCCTCGAGACGCCTCAGCGGAAATGGGCCTCATCTCGCCTGGAGGGGAGAACCTCCTGGATTTTCTCGAGTTGCAGCAGGTCTTCTCGAGTTACGACGGGGACCTCAGGGACCCGCTCTGGTGGCCTCAGGAAAGGCCAGTCCCCATGCGAGTTGCTAGGTGACCTCTCGAGATTCCTCTCCCGTCCATGCCGGGGCCTCAGTCCTTGTGTGGAGTCGGGGCCGGAACCTGAGGATTCCTCTCCATTGTTGCCATGGATCATGGGGTGCTTCTGAGTCTCCCCAGGGGAGTCAGGCCTCGTCTCGAGTGGGGGCATGCACGTGCGCTTTCCTCCCGAGCTGCAGCAGTAGTGTCACGCTTCCTGTCACGTGGATCAAGGGATCTGTGGCTTTCCCTCGAGGCTGTCCCTCGAGGCTTTCCCACGAGGCTTTCCCACAGGGCTGTGCCACGTGCCACCTTGGAGTGAGTCGATCCTCGGCGTGAAAGACGAGCTGGTGAAGGGAAAAGAGGTTCCTCTGGAATGGACTGAGACATCTGGGGGACTCTTGGAATGGTGGCACGACCCTGGAGTTCCTCTCGCCGTTCCTGTTGAGAGGGCCTCTTCTTGAGATGCGACGGGAAGGCCGGGAACTCTTTCCCGACGAAGCAGGGAAAGGATCCCTCATCTCGAGCTACGAGGCGGAAACGGGGCTCCTCTGGATGTGGGCGGGACCCTCGTGATTCCTCTCGAGTGGAGACGGGTATGTCGGGGAACTTCTTGATTTGCACCAAGGGTGTGAAAGACCCTTTCGAAGTTCCAGAGGTGAGGTGTGATCAGCCTCGAGACGCCTCAGCGGAAATGGGGCTCATCTCGCCTGGAGGGAAGAACCTCCTGGATTTTCTCGAGTTGCGGCAGGTCTTCTCGAGTTACGATGGGGACCTCAGGGACCCGCTCTGGTGGCCTCAGGAAAGGCCAGTCCCCATGCGAGTTGCTAGGGGACCTCTCGGGATTCCTCTCCCGTCCATGCCGGGGCCTCAGTCCTTGTGTGGAGTCGGGGCCGGAACCTGAGGATTCCTCTCCAGTGTTGCCATGGATCTTGGGGTGCTTCTGAGTCTCCCCAGGGGAGTCAGGCCTCGTCTCGAGTGGGGGCATGCACGTGCGCTTTCCTCCCGAGCTGCAGCAGTAGTGTCACGCTTCCTGTCACGTGGATCAAGGGATCTGTGGCTTTCCCTCGAGGCTCTCCCTCGAGGATTTCCCACGAGGCTTTCCCACAGGGCTGTGCCACGTGCCACCTTGGTGTGAGTCGATCCTCGGCGTGAAAGACGAGCCGGTGAAGGGAAAAGAGGTTCCTCTGGAATGGACTGAGACATCTGGGGACTCTTGGCATGGTGGCACGACCCTGGAGTTCCTCTCGCCGTTCCTGTTGAGAGGGCCTCCTCTTGAGATGCGACGGGAACGCCGGGAATTCTTTCCCGACGAAGCAGGGAAAGGATCCCTCATCTCGAGCTACGAGGCGGAAACGGGGCTCCTCTGGATGTGGGCGGGACCCTCGTGATTCCTCTCGAGTGGAGACGGCTAGGTTGGGGAACTTCTTGATTTGCATCAAGGGTGTGAAGGACCCTTTCGAAGTTCCAGAGGTGAGGTGTGATCAGCCTGGAGACGCCTCAGCGGAAATGGGCCTCATCTCGCCTGGAGGGGAGAACCTCCTGGATTTTCTCGAGTTGCGGCAGGTCTTCTCGAGTTACGACGGGGACCTCAGGGACCCGCTCTGGTGGCCTCAGGAAAGGCCAGTCCCCATGCGAGTTGCTAGGTGACCTCTCGGGATTCCTCTCCCGTCCATGCCGGGGCCTCAGTCCTTGTGTGGAGTCGGGGCCTGAACCTGAGGATTCCTCTCCAGTGTTGCCATGGATCATGGGGTGCTTCTGAGTCTCCCCAGGGGAGTCAGGCCTCGTCTCGAGTGGGGGCATGCACGTGCGCTTTCCTCCCGAGCTGCAGCAGTAGTGTCACGCTTCCTGTCACGTGGATCAAGGGATCTGTGGCTTTCCCTCGAGGCTGTCCCTCGAGGCTTTCCCACGAGGCTTTCCCACAGGGCTGTGCCACGTGCCTCCTTGGAGTGAGTCGATCCTCGGCGTGAAAGACGAGCTTTTGAAGGGAAAAGAGGTTCCTCTGGAATGGACTGAGACATCTGGGGGACTCTTGGAATGGTGGCACGACCCTGGAGTTCCTCTCGCCGTTCCTGTTGAGAGGGCCTCCTCTTGAGATGCGACGGGAAGGCCGGAAACTCTTTCCCGACGAAGCAGGGAAAGGATCCATCATCTCGAGCTACGAGGCGGAAACGGGGCTCCTCTGGATGTGGGCGGGACCCTCGTGATTCCTCTCGAGTGGAGACGGGTATGTCGGGGAACTTCTTGATTTGCACCAAGGGTGTGAAAGACCCTTTCGAAGTTCCAGAGGTGAGGTGTGATCAGCCTCGAGACGCCTCAGCGGAAATGGGGCTCATCTCGCCTGGAGGGGAGAACCTCCTGGATTTTCTCGAGTTGCGGCAGGTCTTCTCGAGTTACGATGGGGACCTCAGGGACCCGCTCTGGTGGCCTCAGGAAAGGCCAGTCCCCATGCGAGTTGCTAGGGGACCTCTCGGGATTCCTCTCCCGTCCATGCCGGGGCCTCAGTCCTTGTGTGGAGTCGGGGCCGGAACCTGAGGATTCCTCTCCAGTGTTGCCATGGATCTTGGGGTGCTTCTGAGTTTCCCCAGAGGAGTCAGGCCTCGTCTCGTGTTGGGGCATGTACGTGCGCTTTCCTCCCGAGCTGCAGCAGTAGTGTCACGCTTCCTGTCACGTGGATCAAGGGATCTGTGTCTTTCCCTCGAGGCTGTCCCTCGAGGCTTTCCCACGAGGCTTTCCCACAGGGCTGTGCCACGTGCCACCTTGGTGTGAGTCGATCCTCGGCCTGAAAAACGAGCCGGTGTAGGGAAAAGAGGTTCCTCTGGAATGGACTGAGACATCTGGGGGACTCTTGGAATGGTGGCACGACCCTGGAGTTCCTCTCGCCGTTCCTGTTGAGAGGGCCTCCTCTTGAGATGCGACGGGAACGCCGGGAACTCTTTTCCGACGAAGCAGGGAAAGGATCCCTCATCTCGAGCTACGAGGCGGAAACGGGGCTCCGCTGGATGTGGGCGGGACCCTCGTAATTCCTCTCGAGTGGAGACGGGTATGTCGGGGAACTTCTTGATTTGCACCAAGGGTGTGAAGGACCCTTTCGAAGTTCCAGAGGTGAGGTGTGATCAGCCTCGAGACGCCTCAGCGGAAATGGGCCTCATCTCGCCTGGAGGGGAGAACCTCCTGGATTTTCTCGAGTTGCGGCAGGTCTTCTCGAGTTACGACGGGGACCTCAGGGACCCGCTCTGGTGGCCTCAGGAAAGGCCAGTCCCCATGCGAGTTGCTAGGGGACCTCTCGGGATTCCTCTCCCGTCCATGCCGGGGCCTCAGTCCTTGTGTGGAGTCGGGGCCGGAACCTGAGGATTCCTCTCCAGTGTTGCCATGGATCTTGGGGTGCTTCTGAGTCTCCCCAGGGGAGTCAGGCCTCGTCTCGAGTGGGGGCATGCACGTGCGCTTTCCTCCCGAGCTGCAGCAGTAGTGTCACGCTTCCTGTCACGTGGATCAAGGGATCTGTGGCTTTCCCTCGAGGCTGTCCCTCGAGGCTTTCCCACGAGGCTTTCCCACAGGGCTGTGCCACGTGCCACCTTGGTGTGAGTCGATCCTCGGCGTGAAAGACGAGCCGGTGAAGGGAAAAGAGGTTCCTCTGGAATGGACTGAGACATCTGGGGGACTCTTGGAATGGTGGCACGACCCTGGAGTTCCTCTCGCCGTTCCTGTTGAGAGGGCCTCCTCTTGAGATGCGACGGGAACGCCGGGAACTCTTTCCCGACGAAGCAGGGAAAGGATCCCTCATCTCGAGCTACGAGGCGGAAACGGGGCTCCTCTGGATGTGGGCGGGACCCTCGTGATTCCTCTCGAGTGGAGACGGGTATGTCGGGGAACTTCTTGATTTGCACCAAGGGTGTGAAGGGCCCTTTCGAAGTTCCAGAGGGGAGGTGTGATCAGCCTCGAGACGCCTCAGCGGAAATGGGCCTCATCTCGCCTGGAGGGGAGAACCCCCTGGATTTTCTCGAGTTGCGGCAGGTCTTCTCGAGTTACGACGGGGACCTCAGGGACCCGCTCTGGTGGCCTCAGGAAAGGCCAGTCCCCATGCGAGTTGCTAGGGGACCTCTCGGGATTCCTCTCCCATCCATGCCGGGGCCTCAGTCCTTGTGTGGAGTCGGGGCCGGAACCTGAGGATTCCTCTCCAGTGTTGCCATGGATCTTGGGGTGCTTCTGAGTCTCCCCAGGGGAGTCAGGCCTCGTCTCGAGTGGGGGCATGCACGTGCGCTTTCCTCCCGAGCTGCAGCAGTAGTGTCACGCTTCCTGTCACGTGGATCAAGGGATCTGTGGCTTTCCCTCGAGGCTGTCCCTCGAGGCTTTCCCACGAGGCTTTCCCACAGGGCTGTGCCACGTGCCACCTTGGTGTGAGTCGATCCTCGGCGTGAAAGACGAGCCGGTGAAGGGAAAAGAGGTTCCTCTGGAATGGACTGAGACATCTGGGGGACTCTTGGAATGGTGGCACGACCCTGGAGTTCCTCTCGCCGTTCTTGTTGAGACGGCCTCCTCTTGAGATGCGACGGGAAGGCCGGGAACTCTTTCCCGACGAAGCAGGGAAAGGATCCCTCATCTCGAGCTACGAGGCGGAAACGGGGCTCCTCTGGATGTGTGCGGGACCCTCGTGATTCCTCTCGAGTGGAGACGGCTATGTCGGGGAACTTCTTGATTTGCACCAAGGGTGTGAAGGGCCCTTTCGAAGTTCCAGAGGGGAGGTGTGATCAGCCTCGAGACGCCTCAGCGGAAATGGGCCTCATCTCGCCTGGAGGGGAGAACCTCCTGGATTTTCTCGAGTTGCGGCAGGTCTTCTCGAGTTACGACGGGGACCTCAGGGGACCCGCTCTGGTGGCCTCAGGAAAGGCCAGTCCCCATGCGAGTTGCTAGGGGACCTCTCGGGATTCCTCTCCCGTCCATGCCGGGGCCTCAGTCCTTGTGTGGAGTCGGGGCCGGAACCTGAGGATTCCTCTCCAGTGTTGCCATGGATCTTGGGGTGCTTCTGAGTCTCCCCAGGGGAGTCAGGCCTCGTCTCGAGTGGGGGCATGCACGTGCGCTTTCCTCCCGAGCTGCAGCAGTAGTGTCACGCTTCCTGTCACGTGGATCAAGGGATCTGTGGCTTTCCCTCGAGGCTGTCCCTCGAGGATTTCCCACGAGGCTTTCCCACAGGGCTGTGCCACGTGCCACCTTGGTGTGAGTCGATCCTCGGCGTGAAAGACGAGCCGGTGAAGGGAAAAGAGGTTCCTCTGGAATGGACTGAGACATCTGGGGACTCTTGGCATGGTGGCACGACCCTGGAGTTCCTCTCGCCGTTCCTGTTGAGAGGGCCTCCTCTTGAGATGCGACGGGAACGCCGGGAATTCTTTCCCGAAGAGGCAGGGAAAGGATCCCTCATCTCGAGCTACGAGGCGGAAACGGGGCTCCTCTGGATGTGGGCGGGACCCTCGTGATTCCTCTCGAGTGGAGACGGCTAGGTTGGGGAACTTCTTGATTTGCATCAAGGGTGTGAAGGACCCTTTCGAAGTTCCAGAGGTGAGGTGTGATCAGCCTCGAGACGCCTCAGCGGAAATGGGCCTCATCTCGCCTGGAGGGGAGAACCTCCTGGATTTTCTCGAGTTGCAGCAGTCTTCTCGAGTTACGACGGGGACCTCAGGGACCCGCTCTGGTGGCCTCAGGAAAGGCCAGTCCCATGCGAGTTGCTAGGTGACCTCTCGAGATTCCTCTCCCGTCCATGCCGGGGCCTCAGTCCTTGTGTGGAGTCGGGGCCGGACCTGAGGATTCCTCTCCATTGTTGCCATGGATCATGGGGTGCTTCTGAGTCTCCCCCAGGGGAGTCAGGCCTCGTCTCGAGGTGGGGGCATGCACGTGCGCTTTCCTCCCGAGCTGCAGCAGTAGTGTCACGCTTCCTGTCACGTGGATCAAGGGATCTGTGGCTTTCCCTCGAGGCTGTCCCTCGAGGCTTTCCCACGAGCTTTCCCACAGGGCTGTGCCACGTGCCACCTTGGAGTGAGTCGATCCTCGGCGTGAAAGACGAGCTGGTGAAGGGAAAAGAGGTTCCTCTGGAATGGACTGAGACATCTGGGGGACTCTTGGAATGGTGGCACGACCCTGGAGTTCCTCTCGCCGTTCCTGTTGAGAGGGCCTCTTCTTGAGATGCGACGGGAAGGCCGGGAACTCTTTCCCGACGAAGCAGGGAAAGGATCCCTCATCTCGAGCTACGAGGCGGAAACGGGGCTCCTCTGGATGTGGGCGGGACCCTCGTGATTCCTCTCGAGTGGAGACGGGTATGTCGGGGAACTTCTTGATTTGCACCAAGGGTGTGAAAGACCCTTTCGAAGTTCCAGAGGTGAGGTGTGATCAGCCTCGAGACGCCTCAGCGGAAATGGGGCTCATCTCGCCTGGAGGGAAGAACCTCCTGGATTTTCTCGAGTTGCGGCAGGTCTTCTCGAGTTACGATGGGGACCTCAGGGACCCGCTCTGGTGGCCTCAGGAAAGGCCAGTCCCCATGCGAGTTGCTAGGGGACCTCTCGGGATTCCTCTCCCGTCCATGCCGGGGCCTCAGTCCTTGTGTGGAGTCGGGGCCGGAACCTGAGGATTCCTCTCCAGTGTTGCCATGGATCTTGGGGTGCTTCTGAGTCTCCCCAGGGGAGTCAGGCCTCGTCTCGAGTGGGGGCATGCACGTGCGCTTTCCTCCCGAGCTGCAGCAGTAGTGTCACGCTTCCTGTCACGTGGATCAAGGGATCTGTGGCTTTCCCTCGAGGCTCTCCCTCGAGGATTTCCCACGAGGCTTTCCCACAGGGCTGTGCCACGTGCCACCTTGGTGTGAGTCGATCCTCGGCGTGAAAGACGAGCCGGTGAAGGGAAAGAGGTTCCTCTGGAATGGACCTGAGACATCTGGGGACTCTTGGCATGGTGGCACGACCCTGGAGTTCCTCTCGCCGTTCCTGTTGAGAGGGCCTCCTCTTGAGATGCGACGGGAACGCCGGGAATTCTTTCCCGACGAAGCAGGGAAAGGATCCCTCATCTCGAGCTACGAGGCGGAAACGGGGCTCCTCTGGATGTGGGCGGGACCCTCGTGATTCCTCTCGAGTGGAGACGGCTAGGTTGGGGAACTTCTTGATTTGCATCAAGGGTGTGAAGGACCCTTTCGAAGTTCCAGAGGTGAGGTGTGATCAGCCTGGAGACGCCTCAGCGGAAATGGGCCTCATCTCGCCTGGAGGGGAGAACCTCCTGGATTTTCTCGAGTTGCGGCAGGTCTTCTCGAGTTACGACGGGGACCTCAGGGACCCGCTCTGGTGGCCTCAGGAAAGGCCAGTCCCCATGCGAGTTGCTAGGTGACCTCTCGGGATTCCTCTCCCGTCCATGCGGGGCCTCAGTCCTTGTGTGGAGTCGGGGCCTGAACCTGAGGATTCCTCTCCAGTGTTGCCATGGATCATGGGGTGCTTCTGAGTCTCCCAGGGGAGTCAGGCCTCGTCTCGAGTGGGGGCATGCACGTGCGCTTTCCTCCCGAGCTGCAGCAGTAGTGTCACGCTTCCTGTCACGTGGATCAAGGGATCTGTGGCTTTCCCTCGAGGCTGTCCCTCGAGGCTTTCCCACGAGGCTTTCCCACAGGGCTGTGCCACGTGCCTCCTTGGAGTGAGTCGATCCTCGGCGTGAAAGACGAGCTTTTGAAGGGAAAAGAGGTTCCTCTGGAATGGACTGAGACATCTGGGGGACTCTTGGAATGGTGGCACGACCCTGGAGTTCCTCTCGCCGTTCCTGTTGAGAGGGCCTCCTCTTGAGATGCGACGGGAAGGCCGGAAACTCTTTCCCGACGAAGCAGGGAAAGGATCCATCATCTCGAGCTACGAGGCGGAAACGGGGCTCCTCTGGATGTGGCGGGACCCTCGTGATTCCTCTCGAGTGGAGACGGGTATGTCGGGGAACTTCTTGATTTGCACCAAGGGTGTGAAAGACCCTTTCGAAGTTCCAGAGGTGAGGTGTGATCAGCCTCGAGACGCCTCAGCGGAAATGGGGCTCATCTCGCCTGGAGGGGAGAACCTCCTGGATTTTCTCGAGTTGCGGCAGGTCTTCTCGAGTTACGATTGGGGACCTCAGGGACCCGCTCTGGTGGCCTCAGGAAAGGCCAGTCCCCATGCGAGTTGCTAGGGGACCTCTCGGGATTCCTCTCCCGTCCATGCCGGGGCCTCAGTCCTTGTGTGGAGTCGGGGCCGGAACCTGAGGATTCCTCTCCAGTGTTGCCATGGATCTTGGGGTGCTTCTGAGTTTCCCCAGAGGAGTCAGGCCTCGTCTCGTGTTGGGGCATGTACGTGCGCTTTCCTCCCGAGCTGCAGCAGTAGTGTCACGCTTCCTGTCACGTGGATCAAGGGATCTGTGTCTTTCCCTCGAGGCTGTCCCTCGAGGCTTTCCCACGAGGCTTTCCCACAGGGCTGTGCCACGTGCCACCTTGGTGTGAGTCGATCCTCGGCCTGAAAAACGAGCCGGTGTAGGGAAAAGAGGTTCCTCCTGGAATGGACTGAGACATCTGGGGGACTCTTGGAATGGTGGCACGACCCTGGAGTTCCTCTCGCCGTTCCTGTTGAGAGGGCCTCCTCTTGAGATGCGACGGGAACGCCGGGAACTCTTTTCCGACGAAGCAGGGAAAGGATCCCTCATCTCGAGCTACGAGGCGGAAACGGGGCTCCGCTGGATGTGGGCGGGACCCTCGTAATTCCTCTCGAGTGGAGACGGGTATGTCGGGGAACTTCTTGATTTGCACCAAGGGTGTGAAGGACCCTTTCGAAGTTCCAGAGGTGAGGTGTGATCAGCCTCGTGACGCCTCAGCGGAAATGGGCCTGATCTCGCCTGGAGGGGAGAACCTCCTGGATTTTCTCGAGTTGCGGCAGGTCTTCTCGAGTTACGACGGGGACCTCAGGGACCCGCTCTGGTGGCCTCAGGAAAGGCCAGTCGCCATGCGAGTTGCTAGGGGACCTCTCGGGATTCCTCTCCCGTCCATGCCGGGGCCTCAGTCCCTGTGTGGAGTCGGGGCCGGAACCTGAGGATTCCTCTCCAGTGTTGCCATGGATCATGGGGTGCTTCTGAGTCTCCCCAGGGGAGTCAGGCCTCGTCTCGAGTGGGGGCATGCACGTGCGCTTTCCTCCCGAGCTGCAGCAGTAGTGTCACGCTTCCTGTCACGTGGATCAAGGGATCTGTGGCTTTCCCTCGAGGCTGTCCCTCGAGGCTTTCCCACGAGGCTTTCCCACAGGGCTGTGCCACGTGCCACCTTGGTGTGATTCGATCCTCGGCGTGAAAGACGAGCCGGTGAAGGGAAAAGAGGTTCCTCTGGAATGGACTGAGACATCTGGGGGACTCTTGGAATGGTGGCACGACCCTGGAGTTCCTCTCGCCGTTCCTGTTGAGAGGGCCTCCTCTTGAGATGCGACGGGAACGCCGGGAACTCTTTTCCGACGAAGCAGGGAAAGGATCCCTCATCTCGAGCTACGAGGCGGAAACAGGGCTCCTCTGGATGTGGGCGGGACCCTCGTGATTCCTCTCGAGTGGAGACGGCTAAGTTGGGGAACTTCTTGATTGCACCAAGGGTGTGAAGGACCCTTTCGAAGTTCCAGAGGTGAGGTGTGATCAGCCTCGAGAAGCCTCAGCGGAAATGGGCCTCATCTCGCCTGGAGGGGAGAACCTCCTGGATTTTCTCGAGTTGCGGCAGGTCTTCTCGAGTTACGATGGGGACCTCAGGGACCCGCTCTGGTGGCCTCAGGAAAGGCCAGTCCCCATGCGAGTTGCTATGGGGACCTCTCGGGATTCCTCTGCCGTCCATGCCGGGGCCTCAGTCCTTGTGTGGAGTAGGGGCCGGAACCTGAGGATTCCTCTCCAGTGTTGCCATGGATCTTGGGGTGCTTCTGAGTCTCCCCAGGGGAGTCAGGCCTCGTCTCGAGTGGGGGCATGCACGTGCGCTTTCCTCCCGAGCTGCAGCAGTAGTGTAACGCTTGTGTCACGTGGATCAAGGGATCTGTGGCTTTCCCTCGAGTCTGTCCCTCGAGGCTTTCCCACGAGGCTTTCCCACAGGGCTGTGCCACGTGCCACCTTGGTGTGAGTCGATCCTCGGCGTGAAAGACGAGCCGGTGAAGGGAAAAGAGGTTCCTCTGGAATGGACTGAGACATCTGGGGGACTCTTGGAATGGGGGCACGACCCTGGAGTTCCTCTCGCCGTTCCTGTTGAGAGGGCCTCCTCTTGAGATGCGACGGGAACGCCGGGAATTCTTTTCCGACGAAGCTGGGAAAGGATCCCTCATGTCGAGCTACGAGGCGGAAACGGGGCTCCTCTGGATGTGGGCGGGACTCTCGTGATTCCTCTCGAGTGGAGACTGCTAAGTTGGGGAACTTCTTGATTTGCACCAAGGGTGTGAAGGCCCCTTTCGAAGTTCCAGAGGGGAGGTGTGATCAGCCTCGAGATGCCTCAGCGGAAATGGGCCTCATCTCGCCTGGAGGGGAGAACCTCCTGGATTTTCTCGAGTTGTGGCAGGTCTTCTCGAGTTACGACGGGGACCTCAGGGACCCGCTCTGGTGGCCTCAGGAAAGGCCAGTCCCCATGCGAGTTGCTAGGGGACCTCTCGGGATTCCTCTCCCGTCCATGCCGGGGCCTCAGTCCTTGTGTGGAGTCGGGGCCGGAACCTGAGGATTCCTCTCCAGTGTTGCCATGGATCTTGGGGTGCTTCTGAGTTTCCCCAGAGGAGTCAGGCCTCGTCTCGTGTTGGGGCATGTACGTGCGCTTTCCTCCCGAGCTGCAGCAGTAGTGTCACGCTTCCTGTCACGTGGATCAAGGGATCTGTGGCTTTCCCTCGAGGCTGTCCCTCGAGGCTTTCCCACGAGGCTTTCCCACAGGGCTGTGCCACGTGCCACCTTGGTGTGAGTCGATCCTCGGCCTGAAAAACGAGCCGGTGTAGGGAAAAGAGGTTCCTCTGGAATGGACTGAGACATCTGGGGGACTCTTGGAATGGTGGCACGACCCTGGAGTTCCTCTCGCCGTTCCTGTTGAGAGGGCCTCCTCTTGAGATGCGACGGGAACGCCGGGAACTCTTTTCCGACGAAGCAGGGAAAGGATCCCTCATCTCGAGCTACGAGGCGGAAACGGGGCTCCGCTGGATGTGGGCGGGACCCTCGTAATTCCTCTCGAGTGGAGACGGGTATGTCGGGGAACTTCTTGATTTGCACCAAGGGTGTGAAGGACCCTTTCGAAGTTCCAGGGGTGAGGTGTGATCAGCCTCGTGACGCCTCAGCGGAAATGGGCCTGATCTCGCCTGGAGGGGAGAACCTCCTGGATTTTCTCGAGTTGCGGCAGGTCTTCTCGAGTTACGACGGGGACCTCAGGGACCCGCTCTGGTGGCCTCAGGAAAGGCCAGTCGCCATGCGAGTTGCTAGGGGACCTCTCGGGATTCCTCTCCCGTCCATGCCGGGGCCTCAGTCCTTGTGTGGAGTCGGGGCCGGAACCTGAGGATTCCTCTCCAGTGTTGCCATGGATCTTGGGGTGCTTGTGAGTCTCCCCAGGGGAGTCAGGCCTCGTCTCGAGTGGGGGCATGCACGTTCGCTTTCCTCCCGAGCTGCAGCAGTAGTGTCACGCTTCCTGTCACGTGGATCAAGGGATCTGTGGCTTTCCCTCGAGGCTGTCCCTCGAGGCTTTCCCACGAGGCTTTCCCACAGGGCTGTGCCACGTGCCACCTTGGTGTGATTCGATCCTCGGCGTGAAAGACGAGCCGGTGAAGGGAAAAGAGGTTCCTCTGGAATGGACTGAGACATCTGGGGGACTCTTGGAATGGTGGCACGACCCTGGAGTTCCTGTCGCCGTTCCTGTTGAGAGGGCCTCCTCTTGAGATGCGACGGGAACGCCGGGAACTCTTTCCCGACGAAGCAGGGAAAGGATCCCTCATCTCGAGCTACGAGGCGGAAACGGGGCTCCTCTGGGTGTGGGCGGGACCCTCGTTATTCCTCTCGAGTGGAGACGGCTAGGTCGGGGAACTTCTTGATTTGCACCAAGGGTGTGAAGGACCCTTTCGAAGTTCCAGAGGGGAGGTGTGATCAGACTCGAGACGCCTCAGCGGAAATGGGCCTCATCTCGCCTGGAGGGGAGAACCTCCTGGATTTCTCGAGTTGCGGCAGGTCTTCTCGAGTTACGACGGGGACCTCAGGGACCCGCTCTGGTGGCCTCAGGAAAGGCCAGTCCCCATGCGAGTTGCTAGGGGACCTCTCGGGATTCCTCTCCCGTCCATGCCGGGGCCTCAGTCCTTGTGTGGAGTCGGGGCCGGAACCTGAGGATTCCTCTCCAGTGTTGCCATGGATCTTGGGGTGCTTCTGAGTCTCCCCAGAGGAGTCAGGCCTCGTCTCGTGTTGGGGCATGTACGTGCGCTTTCCTCCCGAGCTGCAGCAGTAGTGTCACGCTTCCTGTCACGTGGATCAAGGGATCTGTGGCTTTCCCTCGAGGCTGTTCCTCGAGGCTTCCCACGAGGCTTTCCCACAGGGCTGTGCCATGTGCCACCTTGGTGTGATTCGATCCTCGGTGTGAAAAACGAGCCGGTGTAGGGAAAAGAGTTTCCTCTGGAATGGACTGAGACATCTGGGGGACTCTTGGAATGGTGGCACGACCCTGGAGTTCCTCTCGCCGTTCCTGTTGAGAGGGCCTCCTCTTGAGATGCGCCGGGAACGCCGGGAACTCTTTTCCGACGAAGCAGGGAAAGGATCCCTCATCTCGAGCTACGAGGCGGAAACGGGGCTCCGCTGGATGTGGGCGGGACCCTCGTAATTCCTCTCGAGTGGAGACGGGTATGTCGGGGAACTTCTTGATTTTCACCAAGGGTGTGAAGGACCCTTTCGAAGTTCCAGAGGTGAGGTGTGATCAGCCTCGTGACGCCTCAGCGGAAATGGGCCTGATCTCGCCTGGAGGGGAGAACCTCCTGGATTTTCTCGAGTTGCGGCAGGTCTTCTCGAGTTACGACGGGGACCTCAGGGACCCGCTCTGGTGGCCTCAGGAAAGGCCAGTCCCCATGCGAGTTGCTAGGGGACCTCTCGGGATTCCTCTCCCGTCCATGCCGGGGCCTCAGTCCTTGTGTGGAGTCGGGGCCGGAACCTGAGGATTCCTCTCCAGTGTTGCCATGGATCTTGGGGTGCTTGTGAGTCTCTCCAGGGGAGTCAGGCCTCGTCTCGAGTGGGGGCATGCACGTGGGATTTCCTCCCGAGCTGCAGAAGTAGTGTCACGCTTCCTGTCACGTGGATCAAGGGATCTGTGGCTTTCCCTCGAGGCTGTCCCTCGAGGCTTTCCCACGAGGCTTTCCCACAGGGCTGTGCCACGTGCCAACTTGGTGTGATTCGATCCTCGGCATGAAAGACGAGCCGGTGAAGGGAAAAGAGGTTCCTCTGGAATGGACTGAGACATCTGGGGGACTCTTGGAATGGTGGCACGACCCTGGAGTTCCTCTCGCCGTTCCTGTTGAGAGGGCCTCCTCTTGAGATGCGACGGGAACGCCGGGAACTCTTTTCCGACGAAGCAGGGAAAGGATCCCTCATCTCGAGCTACGAGGCGGAAACGGGGCTCCTCTGGATGTGGGCGGGACCCTTGTGATTCCTCTCGAGTGGAGACGGCTAAGTTGGGGAACTTCTTGATTTGCACCAAGGGTGTGAAGGACCCTTTCGAAGTTCCAGAGGTGAGGTGTGATCAGCCTCGAGAAGCCTCAGCGGAAATGGGCCTCATCTCGCCTGGAGGGGAGAACCTCCTGGATTTTCTCGAGTTGTGGCAGGTCTTCTCGAGTTACGACGGGGACCTCAGGGACCCGCTCTGGTGGCCTCAGGAAAGGCCAGTCCCCATGCGAGTTGCTAGGGGACCTCTCGGGATTCCTCTCCCGTCCATGCCGGGGCCTCAGTCCTTGTGTGGAGTCGGGGCCGGAACCTGAGGATTCCTCTCCAGTGTTGCCATGGATCTTGGGGTGCTTCTGGGTCTCCCCAGGGGAGTCAGGCCTCGTCTCGAGTGGGGGCATGCACGTGCGCTTTCCTCCCGAGCTGCAGCAGTAGTGTCACGCTTCCTGTCACGTGGATCAAGGGATCTGTGGCTTTCCCTCGAGGCTGTCCCTCGAGGGTTTCCCACGAGGCTTTCCCACAGGGCTGTGCCACGTGCCACCTTGGTGTGATTCGATCCTCGGCGTGAAAGACGAGCCGGTGAAGGGAAAAGAGTTTCCTCTGGAATGGACTGAGACATCTGGGGGACTCTTGGAATGGTGGCACGACCCTGGAGTTCCTCTCGCCGTTCCTGTTGAGAGGGCCTCCTCTTGAGATGCGACGGGAACGCCGGGAACTCTTTCCCGACGAAGCAGGGAAAGGATCCCTCATCTCGAGCTACGAGGCGGAAACGGGGCTCCTCTGGGTGTGGGCGGGAACCTCGTGATTCCTCTCGAGTGGAGACGGTTAGGTCGGGGAACTTCTTGATTTGCACCAAGGGTGTGAAGGACCCTTTCGAAGTTCCAGAGGGGAGGTGTGATCAGCCTCGAGACGCCTCAGCGGAAATGGGCCTCATCTCGCCTGGAGGGGAGAACCTCCTGGATTTCTCGAGTTGCGGCAGGTCTTCTCGAGTTATGACGGGGACCTCAGGGACCCGCTCTGGTGGCCTCAGGAAAGGCCAGTCCCCATGCGAGTTGCTAGGGGACCTCTCGGGATTCCTCTCCCGTCCATGCCGGGGCCTCAGTCCTTGTGTGGACTCGGGGCCGGAACCTGAGGATTCCTCTCCAGTGTTGCCATGGATCTTGGGGTGCTTCTGAGTCTCCCCAAGGGAGTCAGGCCTCGTCTCGAGTGGGGTCATGCACGTGCGCTTTCCTCCCGAGCTGCAGCAGTAGTGTCACGCTTCCTGTCACGTGGATCAAGGGATCTGTGGCTTTCCCTCGAGGCTGTCCCTCGAGGCTTTCCCACGAGGCTTTCCCACAGGGCTGTGCCACGTGCCACCTTGGTGTGATTCGATCCTCGGCGTGAAAGACGAGCCGGTGCAGGGAAAAGAAGTTCCTCTGGAATGGACTGAGACATCTGGGGGACTCTTGGAATGGTGGCAAGACCCTGGAGTTCCTCTCGCCGTTCCTGTTGAGAGGGCCTCCTCTTGAGATGCGACGGGAACGCCGGGAACTCTTTTCCGACGAAGCAGGGAAAGGATCCCTCATCTCGAGCTACGAGGCGGAAACGGAGCTCCTCTGGATGTGGGCGGGACCCTCGTGATTCCTCTCGAGTGGAGACGGCTAAGTTGGGGAACTTCTTGATTTGCACCAAGGGTGTGAAGGACGCTTTCGAAGTTCCAGAGGTGAGGTGTGATCAGCCTGGAGACGCTTCAGCGGAAATGGGCCTCATCTCGCCTGGAGGGGAGAACCTCCTGGATTTTCTCGAGTTGTGGCAGGTCTTCTCGAGTTACGACGGGGACCTCAGGGACCCGCTCTGGTGGCCTCAGGAAAGGCCAGTCCCCATGCGAGTTGCTAGGGGACCTCTCGGGATTCCTCTCCCGTCCATGCCGGGGCCTCAGTCCTTGTGTGGAGTCGGGGCCGGAACCTGAGGATACCTCTCCAGTGTTGCCATGGATCTTGGGGTGCTTCTGAGTCTCCCCAGGCGAGTCAGGCCTCGTCTCGAGTGGGGGCATGCACGTGCGCTTTCCTCCCGAGCTGCAGCAGTAGTGTCACGCTTCCTGTCACGTGGATCAAGGGATCTGTGGCTTTCCCTCGAGGCTGTCCCTCGAGGCTTTCCCACGAGGCTTTCCCACAGGGCTGTGCCACGTGCCACCTTGGTGTGAGTCGATCCTCGGCGTGAAAGACGAGCCGGTGAAGGGAAAAGAGGTTCCTCTAGAATGGACTGAGACATCTGGGGGACTCTTGGAATGGTGGCACGACCCTGGAGTTCCTCTCGCCGTTCCTGTTGAGAGGGCCTCCTCTTGAGATGCGACGGGAACGCCGGGAACTCTTTCCCGACGAAGCAGGGAAAGGATCCCTCATCTCGAGCTACGAGGCGGAAACGGGGCTCCTCTGGATATGGGCGGGACCCTCGTGATTCCTCTCGAGTGGAGACGGGTATGTCGGGGAACTTCTTGATTTGCACCAAGGGTGTGAAGGACCCTTTCGAAGTTCCAGAGGTGAGGAGTGATCAGCCTGGAGACGCCTCAGCGGAAATGGGCCTCATCTCGCCTGGAGGGGAGAACCTCCTGGATTTTCTCGAGTTGTGGCAGGTCCTCTCGAGTTATGACGGGGACCTCAGGGACCCGCTCTGGTGGCCTCAGGAAAGGCCAGTCCCCATGCGAGTTGCTAGGGGACCTCTCGGGATTCCTCTCCCGTCCATGCCGGGGCCTCAGTCCTTGTGTGGAGTCGGGGCCGGAACCTGAGGATTCCTCTCCAGTGTTGCCATGGATCTTGGGGTGCTTCTGAGTCTCCCCAGGGGAGTCAGGCCTCGTCTCGAGTGGGGGCATGCACGTGCGCTTTCCTCCCGAGCTGCAGCAGTAGTGTCACGCTTCCTGTCACGTGGATCAAGGGATCTGTGGCTTTCCCTCGAGGCTGTCCCTCGAGGCTTTCCCACGAGGCTTTCCCACAGGGCTGTGCCACGTGCCACCTTGGTGTGATTCGATCCTCGGCGTGAAAGACGAGCCGGTGAAGGGAAAAGAGGTTCCTCTGGAATGGACTGAGACATCTGGGGGACTCTTGGAATGGTTGCACGACCCTGGAGTTCCTCTCGCCGTTCCTGTTGAGAGGGCCTCCTCTTGAGATGCGACGGAAACGCCGGGAACTCTTTCCCGACGAAGCAGGGAAAGGATCCCTCATCTGGAGCTACGAGGCGGAAACGGGGCTCCTCTGGATGTGGACGGGACCCTCGTGATTCCTCTCGAGTGGAGACGGGTATGTCGGGGAACTTCTTGATTTGCACCAAGGGTGTGAAGGACCCTTACGAAGTTCCAGAGGTGAGGTGTGATCAGCCTCGAGACGCCTCAGCGGAAATGGGCCTCATCTCGCCTGGAGGGGAGAACCTCCTGGATTTTCTCGAGTTGCGGCAGGTCCTCTCGAGTTACGATGGGGACCTCAGGGACCCGCTCTGGTGGCCTCAGGAAAGGCCAGTCCCCATGCGAGTTGCTAGGGGACCTCTCGGGATTCCTCTCCCGTCCATGCCGGGGCCTCAGTCCTTGTGTGGAGTCGGGGCCGGAACCTGAGGATTCCTCTCCAGTGTTGCCATGGATCTTGGGGTGCTTGTGAGTCTCCCCAGGGGAGTCAGGCCTCGTCTCGAGTGGGGGCATGCACGTGCGCTTTCCTCCCGAGCTGCAGCAGTAGTGTCACGCTTCCTGTCACGTGGATCAAGGTATCTGTGGCTTTCCCTCGAGGCTGTCCCTCGAGGCTTTCCCACGAGGCTTTCCCACAGGGCTGTGCCACGTGCCACCTTGGTGTGAGTCGATCCTCGGCGTGAAAGACGAGCCGGTGAAGGGAAAAGAGGTTCCTCTGGAATGGACTGAGACATCTGGGGGACTCTTGGAATGGTGGCACGACCCTGGAGTTCCTCTCGCCGTTCCTGTTAAGAGGGCCTCCTCTTGAGATGCGACGGGAACGCCGGGAACTCTTTCCCGACGAAGCAGGGAAAGGATCCCTCATCTCGAGCTACGAGGCCGAAACGGGGTCCTCTGGATGTGGGGGGGACCCTCGTGATTCCTCTCGAGTGGAGACGGGTATGTCGGGGAACTTCTTGATTTGCACCAAGGGTGTGAAGGACCCTTTCGAAGTTCCAGAGGTGAGGAGTGATCAGCCTGGAGACGCCTCAGCGGAAATGGGCCTCATCTCGCCTGGAGGGGAGAACCTCCTGGATTTTCTCGAGTTGTGGCAGGTCCTCTCGAGTTACGACGGGGACCTCAGGGACCCGCTCTGGTGGCCTCAGGAAAGGCCAGTCCCCATGCGAGTTGCTAGGGGACCTCTCGGGATTCCTCTCCCGTCCATGCCGGGGCCTCAGTCCTTGTGTGGAGTCGGGGCCGGAACCTGAGGATTCCTCTCCAGTGTTGCCATGGATCTTGGGGTGCTTCTGAGTCTCCCCAGGGGAGTCAGGCCTCGTCTCGAGTGGGGGCATGCACGTGCGCTTTCCTCCCGAGCTGCAGCAGTAGTGTCACGCTTCCTGTCACGTGGTTCAAGGGACTTGTGGCTTTCCCTCGAGGCTGTCCCTCGAGGCTTTCCCACGAGTCTTTCCCACAGGGCTGTGCCACGTGCCACCTTGGTGTGAGTCGATCCTCGGCGTGAAAGACGAGCCGATGAAGGGAAAAGAGGTTCCTCTGGAATGGACTGAGACATCTGGGGGACTCTTGGAATGGTGGCACGACCCTGGAGTTCCTCTCGCCGTTCCTGTTGAGAGGGCCTCCTCTTGAGATGCGACGGGAATGCCGGGAACTCTTTCCCGACGAAGCAGGGAAAGGATCCCTCATCTCGAGTTATGAGGCGGAAACGGGGCTCCTCTGGATGTGGGCGAGACCCTCGTGATTCCTCTCGAGTGGAGACGGCTAAGTTGGGGAACTTCTTGATTTGCACCAAGGGTGTGAAGGACCCTTTCGAAGTTCCAGAGGTGAGGTGTGATCAGCCTGGAGACGCCTCAGCGGAAATGGGCCTCATCTCGCCTGGAGGGGAGAACCTCCTGGATTTTCTCGAGTTGCGGCAGGTCTTCTTGAGTTACGACGGGGACCTCAGGGACCCGCTCTGGTGGCCTCAGGAAAGGCCAGTCCCCATGCGAGTTGCTAGGGGACCTCTCGGGATTCCTCTCCCGTCCATGCCGGGGCCTCAGTCCTTGTGTGGAGTCGGGGCCGGAACCTGAGGATTCCTCTCCAGTGTTGCCATGGATCTTGGGGTGCTTCTGAGTCTCCCCAGGGGAGTCAGGCCTCGTCTCGAGTGGGGGCATGCACGTGCGCTTTCCTCCCGAGCTGCAGCAGTAGTGTCACGCTTCCTGTCACGTGGATCAAGGGATCTGTGGCTTTCCCTCGAGGCTGTCCCTCGAGGCTTTCCCACGAGGCTTTCCCACAGGGCTGTGCCACGTGCCACCTTGGTGTGAGTCGATCCTCGGCGTGAAAGACGAGCCGGTGAAGGGAAAAGAGGTTCCTCTAGAATGGACTGAGACATCTGGGGGACTCTTGGAATGGTGGCACAACCCTGGAGTTCCTCTCGCCGTTCCTGTTAAGAGGGCCTCCTCTTGAGATGCGACGGGAAAGCCGGGAACTCTTTCCCGACGAAGCAGGGAAAGGATCCCTCATCTCGAGCTACGAGGCCGAAACGGGGCTCCTCTGGATGTGGGGGGGACCCTCGTGATTCCTCTCGAGTGGAGACGGGTATGTCGGGGAACTTCTTGATTTGCACCAAGGGTGTGAAGGACCCTTTCGAAGTTCCAGAGGTGAGGTGTGATCAGCCTGGAGACGCCTCAGCGGAAATGGGCCTCATCTCGCCTGGAGGGGAGAACCTCCTGGATTTTCTCGAGTTGCGGCAGGTCTTCTCGAGTTACGACGGGGACCTCAGGGACCCGCTCTGGTGGCCTCAGGAAAGGCCAGTCCCCATGCGAGTTGCTAGGGGACCTCTCGGGATTCCTCTCCCGTCCATGCCGGGGCCTCAGTCCTTGTGTGGAGTCGGGGCCGGAACCTGAGGATTCCTCTCCAGTGTTGCCATGGATCTTGGGGTGCTTCTGAGTCTCCCCAGGGGAGTCAGGCCTCGTCTCGAGTGGGGGCATGCACGTGCGCTTTCCTCCCGAGCTGCAGCAGTAGTGTCACGCTTCCTGTCACGTGGATCAAGGGATCTGTGGCTTTCCCTCGAGGCTGTCCCTCGAGGCTTTCCCACGAGGCTTTCCCACAGGGCTGTGCCACGTGCCACCTTGGTGTGATTCGATCCTCGGCGTGAAAGACGAGCCGGTGAAGGGAAAAGAGGTTCCTCTGGAATGGACTGAGACATCTGGGGGACTCTTTGAATGGTGGCACGACCCTGGAGTTCCTCTCGCCGTTCCTGTTGAGAGGGCCTCCTCTTGAGATGCGACGGGAACGCCGGGAACTCTTTTCCGACGAAGCAGGGAAAGGATCCCTCATCTCGAGCTACGAGGCGGAAACGGGGCTCCTCTGGATGTGGGCGGGACCCTCGTGATTCCTCTCGAGTGGAGACGGCTAAGTTTTGGAACTTCTTGATTTGCACCAAGGGTGTGAAGGACCCTTTCGAAGTTCCAGAGGTGAGGTGTGATCAGCCTGGAGACGCCTCAGCGGAAATGGGCCTCATCTCGCCTGGAGGGGAGAACCTCCTGGATTTTCTCGAGTTGTGGCAGGTCTTCTCGAGTTACGACGGGGACCTCAGGGACCCGCTCTGGTGGCCTCAGGAAAGGCCAGTCCCCATGCGAGTTGCTAGGGGACCTCTCGGGATTCCTCTCCCGTCCATGCCGGGGCCTCAGTCCTTGTGGGGAGTCGGGGCCGGAACCTGAGGATTCCTCTCCAGTGTTGCCATGGATCTTGGGGTGCTTCTGAGTCTCCCCAGGGGAGTCAGGCCTCGTCTCGAGTGGGGGCATGCACGTGCGCTTTCCTCCCGAGCTGCAGCAGTAGTGTCACGCTTCCTGTCACGTGGATCAAGGGATCTGTGGCTTTCCCTCGAGGCTGTCCCTCGAGGCTTTCCCACGAGGCTTTCCCACAGGGCTGTGCCACGTGCCACCTTGGTGTGAGTCGATCCTCGGCGTGAAAGACGAGCCGGTGTAGGGAAAAGAGGTTCCTCTGGAATGGACTGAGACATCTGGGGGACTCTTGGAATGGTGGCACGACCCTGGAGTTCCTCTCGCCGTTCCTGTTGAGAGGGCCTCCTCTTGAGATGCGACGGGAACGCCGGGAACTCTTTTCCGACGAAGCAGGGAAAGGATCCCTCATCTCGAGCTACGAGGCGGAAACGGGGCTCCGCTGGATGTGGGCGGGACCCTCGTAATTCCTCTCGAGTGGAGACGGGTATGTCGGGGAACTTCTTGATTTTCACCAAGGGTGTGAAGGACCCTTTCGAAGTTCCAGAGGTGAGGTGTGATCAGCCTCGTGACGCCTCAGCGGAAATGGGCCTGATCTCGCCTGGAGGGGAGAACCTCCTGGATTTTCTCGAGTTGCGGCCGGTCTTCTCGAGTTACGACGGGGACCTCAGGGACCCGCTCTGGTGGCCTCAGGAAAGGCCAGTCCCCATGCGAGTTGCTAGGGGACCTCTCGGGATTCCTCTCCCGTCCATGCCGGGGCCTCAGTCCTTGTGTGGAGTCGGGGCCGGAAACTGAGGATTCCTCTCCAGTGTTGCCATGGATCTTGGGGTGCTTGTGAGTCTCTCCAGGGGAGTCAGGCCTCGTCTCGAGTGGGGGCATGCACGTGGGATTTCCTCCCGAGCTGCAGAAGTAGTGTCACGCTTCCTGTCACGTGGATCAAGGGATCTGTGGCTTTCCCTCGAGGCTGTCCCTCGAGGCTTTCCCACGAGGCTTTCCCACAGGGCTGTGCCACGTGCCAACTTGGTGTGATTCGATCCTCGGCGTGAAAGACGAGCCGGTGAAGGGAAAAGAGGTTCCTCTGGAATGGACTGAGACATCTGGGGGACTCTTGGAATGGTGGCACGACCCTGGAGTTCCTCTCGCCGTTCCTGTTGAGAGGGCCTCCTCTTGAGATGCGACGGGAACGCCGGGAACTCTTTTCCGACGAAGCAGGGAAAGGATCCCTCATCTCGAGCTACGAGGCGGAAACGGGGCTCCTCTGGATGTGGGCGGGACCCTCGTGATTCCTCTCGAGTGGAGACGGCTAAGTTTTGGAACTTCTTGATTTGCACCAAGGGTGTGAAGGACCCTTTCGAAGTTCCAGAGGTGAGGTGTGATCAGCCTGGAGACGCCTCAGCGGAAGTGGGCCTCATCTCGCCTGGAGGGGAGAACCTCCTGGATTTTCTCGAGTTGTGGCAGGTCTTCTCGAGTTACGACGGGGACCTCAGGGACCCGCTCTGGTGGCCTCAGGAAAGGCCAGTCACCATGCGAGTTGCTAGGGGACCTCTCGGGATTCCTCTCCCGTCCATGCCGGGGCCTCAGTCCTTGTGTGGAGTCGGGGCCGGAACCTGAGGATTCCTCTCCAGTGTTGCCATGGATCTTGGGGTGCTTCTGAGTCTCCCCAGGGGAGTCAGGCCTCGTCTCGAGTGGGGGCATGCACGTGCGCTTTCCTCCGAGCTGCAGCAGTAGTGTCACGCTTCCTGTCACGTGGATCAAGGGATCTGTGGCTTTCCCTCGAGGCTGTCCCTCGAGGCTTTCCCACGAGGCTTTCCCACAGGGCTGTGCCACGTGCCACCTTGGTGTGAGTCGATCCTCGGCGTGAAAGACGAGCCGGTGAAGGGAAAAGAGGTTCCTCTGGAATGGACTGAGACATCTGGGGGACTCTTGGAATGGTGGCACGACCCTGGAGTTCCTCTCGCCGTTCCTGTTGAGAGGGCCTCCCCTCTTGAGATGCGACGGGAACGCCGGGAACTCTTTCCCGACGAAGCAGGGAAAGGATCCCTCATCTCGAGCTACGAAGCGGAAACGGGGCTCCTCTGGATGTGGGCGGGACCCTCGTGATTCCTCTCGAGTGGAGACGGGTATGTCGGGGAACTTCTTGATTTGCACCAAGGGTGTGAAGGACCCTTTCGAAGTTCCAGAGGTGAGGTGTGATCAGCCTAGAGACGCCTCAGCGGAAATGGGCCTCATCTCGCCTGGAGGGGAGAACCTCCTGGATTTTCTCGAGTTGCGGCAGGTCTTCTCGAGTTACGACGGGGACCTCAGGGACCCGCTCTGGTGGCCTCAGGAAAGGCCAGTCCCCATGCGAGTTGCTAGGGGACCTCTCGGGATTCCTCTCCCGTCCATGCCGGGGCCTCAGTCCTTGTGTGGAGTCGGGGCCGGAACCTGAGGATTCCTCTCCAGTGTTGCCATGGATCTTGGGGTGCTTCTGAGTCTCCCCAGGGGAGTCAGGCCTCGTCTCGAGTGGGGGCATGCACGTGCGCTTTCCTCCCGAGCTGCAGCAGCAGTGTCACGCATCCTGTCACGTGGATCAAGGGATCTGTGGCTTTCCCTCGAGGCTGTCCCTCGAGGCTTTCCCATGAGGCTTTCCCACAGGGCTGTGCCACGTGCCACCTTGGTGTGAGTCGATCCTCGGCGTGAAAGACGAGCCGGTGAAGGGAAAAGAGGTTCCTCTAGAATGGACTGAGACATCTGGGGGACTCTTGGAATGGTGGCACGACCCTGGAGTTCCTCTCGCCGTTCCTGTTAAGAGGGCCTCCTCTTGAGATGCGACGGGAACGCCGGGAACTCTTTCCCGACGAAGCAGGGAAAGGATCCCTCATCTCGAGCTACGAGGCCGAAACGGGGCTCCTCTGGATGTGGGGGGGACCCTCGTGATTCCTCTCGAGTGGAGACGGGTATGTCGGGGAACTTCTTTATTTGCACCAAGGGTGTGAAGGACACTTTCGAAGTTCCAGAGGTGAGGTGTGATCAGCCTGGAGACGCCTCAGCGGAAATGGGCCTCATCTCGCCTGGAGGGGAGAACCTCCTGGATTTTCTCGAGTTGTGGCAGGTCTTCTCGAGTTACGACGGGGACCTCAGGGACCCGCTCTGGTGGCCTCAGGAAAGGCCAGTCCCCATGCGAGTTGCTAGGGGACCTCTCGGGATTCCTCTCCCGTCCATGCCGGGGCCTCAGTCCTTGTGTGGATTCGGGGCCGGAACCTGAGGATTCCTCTCCAGTGTTGCCATGGATCTTGGGGTGCTTCTGAGTCTCCCCAGGGGTGTCAGGCCTCGTCTCGAGTGGGGGCATGCACGTGCGCTTTCCTCCCGAGCTGCAGCAGTAGTGTCACGCTTCCTGTCACGTGGATCAAGGGATCTGTGGCTTTCCCTCGAGGCTGTCCCTCGAGGCTTTCCCACGAGGCTTTCCCACAGGGCTGTGCCACGTGCCACCTTGGTGTGAGTCGATCCTCGGCGTGAAAGACGAGCCTGTGAAGGGAAAAGAGGTTCCTCTGGAATGGACTGAGACATCTGGGGGACTCTTGGAATGGTGGCACGACCCTGGAGTTCCTCTCGCCGTTCCTGTTGAGAGGGCCTCCTCTTGAGATGCGACGGGAACGCCGGGAACTCTTTCCCGATGAAGCAGGGAAAGGATCCCTCATCTCGAGCTACGAAGCGGAAACGGGGCTCCTCTGGATGTGGGCGGGACCCTCGTGATTCCTCTCGAGTGGAGACGGGTATGTCGGGGAACTTCTTGATTTGCACCAAGGGTGTGAAGGACCCTTTCGAAGTTCCAGAGGTGAGGTGTGATCAGCCTAGAGACGCCTCAGCGGAAATTGGCCTCATCTCGCCTGGAGGGGAGAACCTCCTGGATTTTCTCGAGTTGCGGCAGGTCTTCTCGAGTTACGACGGGGACCTCAGGGACCCGCTCTGGTGGCCTCAGGAAAGGCCAGTCCCCATGCGAGTTGCTAGGGGACCTCTCGGGATTCCTCTCCCGTCCATGCCGGGGCCTCAGTCCTTGTGTGGAGTCGGGGCCGGAACCTGAGGATTCCTCTCCAGTGTTGCCATGGATCTTGGGGTGCTTCTGAGTCTCCCCAGGGGAGTCAGGCCTCGTCTCGAGTGGGGGCATGCACGTGCGCTTTCCTCCCGAGCTGCAGCAGCAGTGTCACGCATCCTGTCACGTGGATCAAGGGATCTGTGGCTTTCCCTCGAGGCTGTCCCTCGAGGCTTTCCCATGAGGCTTTCCCACAGGGCTGTGCCACGTGCCACCTTGGTGTGAGTCGATCCTCGGCGTGAAAGACGAGCCGGTGAAGGGAAAAGAGGTTCCTCTAGAATGGACTGAGACATCTGGGGGACTCTTGGAATGGTGGCACGACCCTGGAGTTCCTCTCGCCGTTCCTGTTAAGAGGGCCTCCTCTTGAGATGCGACGGGAACGCCGGGAACTCTTTCCCGACGAAGCAGGGAAAGGATCCCTCATCTCGAGCTACGAGGCCGAAACGGGGCTCCTCTGGATGTGGGGGGGACCCTCGTGATTCCTCTCGAGTGGAGACGGGTATGTCGGGGAACTTCTTTATTTGCACCAAGGGTGTGAAGGACACTTTCGAAGTTCCAGAGGTGAGGTGTGATCAGCCTGGAGACGCCTCAGCGGAAATGGGCCTCATCTCGCCTGGAGGGGAGAACCTCCTGGATTTTCTCGAGTTGTGGCAGGTCTTCTCGAGTTACGACGGGGACCTCAGGGACCCGCTCTGGTGGCCTCAGGAAAGGCCAGTCCCCATGCGAGTTGCTAGGGGACCTCTCGGGATTCCTCTCCCGTCCATGCCGGGGCCTCAGTCCTTGTGTGGAGTCGGGGCCGGAACCTGAGGATTCCTCTCCAGTGTTGCCATGGATCTTGGGGTGCTTCTGAGTCTCCCCAGGGGAGTCAGGCCTCGTCTCGAGTGGGGGCATGCACGTGCGCTTTCCTCCCGAGCTGCAGCAGTAGTGTCACGCTTCCTGTCACGTGGATCAAGGGATCTGTGGCTTTCCCTCGAGGCTGTCCCTCGAGGCTTTCCCACGAGGCTTTCCAACAGGGCTGTGCCACGTGCCACCTTGGTGTGATTCGATCCTCGGCGTGAAAGACGAGCCGGTGAAGGGAAAAGAGGTTCCTCTGGAATGGACTGAGACATCTGGGGGACTCTTTGAATGGTGGCACGACCCTGGAGTTCCTCTCGCCGTTCCTGTTGAGAGGGCCTCCTCTTGAGATGCGACGGGAACGCCGGGAACTCTTTTCCGACGAAGCAGGGAAAGGATCCCTCATCTCGAGCTACGAGGCGGAAACGGGGCTCCTCTGGATGTGGGCGGGACCCTCGTGATTCCTCTCGAGGGGAGACGGCTAAGTTTTGGAACTTCTTGATTTGCACCAAGGGTGTGAAGGACCCTTTCGAAGTTCCAGAGGTGAGGTGTGATCAGCCTCGAGACGCCTCAGCGGAAATGGGCCTCATCTCGCCTGGAGGGGAGAACCTCCTGGATTTTCTCGAGTTGCGGCAGGTCTTCTCGAGTTACGACGGGGACCTCAGGGACCCGCTCTGGTGGCCTCAGGAAAGGCCAGTCCCCATGCGAGTTGCTAGGGGACCTCTCGGGATTCCTCTCCCGTCCATGCCGGGGCCTCAGTCCTTGTGTGGAGTCGGGGCCGGAACCTGAGGATTCCTCTCCAGTGTTGCCATGGATCTTGGGGTGCTTCTGAGTCTCCCCAGGGGAGTCAGGCCTCGTCTCGAGTGGGGGCATGCACGTGCGCTTTCCTCCCGAGCTGCAGCAGTAGTGTCACGCTTCCTGTCACGTGGATCAAGGGATCTGTGGCTTTCCCTCGAGGCTGTCCCTCGAGGCTTTCCCACGAGGCTTTCCCACAGGGCTGTGCCACGTGCCACCTTGGTGTGAGTCGATCCTCGGCGTGAAAGACGAGCCGGTGAAGGGAAAAGAGGTTCCTCTGGAATGGACTGAGACATCTGGGGGACTCTTGGAATGGTGGCACGACCCTGGAGTTCCTCTCGCCGTTCCTGTTGAGAGGGCCTCCTCTTGAGATGCGACGGGAACGCCGGGAACTCTTTCCCGACGAAGCAGGGAAAGGATCCCTCATCTGGAGCTACGAGGCGGAAACGGGGCTCCTCTGGATGTGGGCGGGACCCTCGTGATTCCTCTCGAATGGAGACGGGTATGTCGGGGAACTTCTTGATTTGCACCAAGGGTGTGAAGGACCCTTTCGAAGTTCCAGAGGTGAGGTGTGATCAGCCTGGAGACGCCTCAGCGGAAATGGGCCTCATCTCGCCTGGAGGGGAGAACCTCCTGGATTTTCTCGAGTTGTGGCAGGTCTTCTCGAGTTACGACGGGGACCTCAGGGACCCGCTCTGGTGGCCTCAGGAAAGGCCAGTCACCATGCGAGTTGCTAGGGGACCTCTCGGGATTCCTCTCCCGTCCATGCCGGGGCCTCAGTCCTTGTGTGGATTCGGGGCCGGAACCTGAGGATTCCTCTCCAGTGTTGCCATGGATCTTGGGGTGCTTCTGAGTCTCCCCAGGGGTGTCAGGCCTCGTCTCGAGTGGGGGCATGCACGTGCGCTTTCCTCCCGAGCTGCAGCAGTAGTGTCACGCTTCCTGTCACGTGGATCAAGGGATCTGTGGCTTTCCCTCGAGGCTGTCCCTCGAGGCTTTCCCACGAGGCTTTCCCACAGGGCTGTGCCACGTGCCACCTTGGTGTGAGTCGATCCTCGGCGTGAAAGACGAGCCTGTGAAGGGAAAAGAGGTTCCTCTGGAATGGACTGAGACATCTGGGGGACTCTTGGAATGGTGGCACGACCCTGGAGTTCCTCTCGCCGTTCCTGTTGAGAGGGCCTCCTCTTGAGATGCGACGGGAACGCCGGGAACTCTTTCCCGATGAAGCAGGGAAAGGATCCCTCATCTCGAGCTACGAAGCGGAAACGGGGCTCCTCTGGATGTGGGCGGGACCCTCGTGATTCCTCTCGAGTGGAGACGGGTATGTCGGGGAACTTCTTGATTTGCACCAAGGGTGTGAAGGACCCTTTCGAAGTTCCAGAGGTGAGGTGTGATCAGCCTAGAGACGCCTCAGCGGAAATGGGCCTCATCTCGCCTGGAGGGGAGAACCTCCTGGATTTTCTCGAGTTGCGGCAGGTCTTCTCGAGTTACGACGGGGACCTCAGGGACCCGCTCTGGTGGCCTCAGGAAAGGCCAGTCCCCATGCGAGTTGCTAGGGGACCTCTCGGGATTCCTCTCCCGTCCATGCCGGGGCCTCAGTCCTTGTGTGGAGTCGGGGCCGGAACCTGAGGATTCCTCTCCAGTGTTGCCATGGATCTTGGGGTGCTTCTGAGTCTCCCCAGGGGAGTCAGGCCTCGTCTCGAGTGGGGGCATGCACGTGCGCTTTCCTCCCGAGCTGCAGCAGCAGTGTCACGCATCCTGTCACGTGGATCAAGGGATCTGTGGCTTTCCCTCGAGGCTGTCCCTCGAGGCTTTCCCACGAGGCTTTCCCACAGGGCTGTGCCACGTGCCACCTTGGTGTGAGTCGATCCTCGGCGTGAAAGACGAGCCGGTGAAGGGAAAAGAGGTTCCTCTGGAATGGACTGAGACATCTGGGGGACTCTTGGAATGGTGGCACGACCCTGGAGTTCCTCTCGCCGTTCCTGTTGAGAGGGCCTCCTCTTGAGATGCGACGGGAACGCCGGGAACTCTTTCCCGACGAAGCAGGGAAAGGATCCCTCATCTGGAGCTACGAGGCGGAAACGGGGCTCCTCTGGATGTGGGCGGGACCCTCGTGATTCCTCTCGAATGGAGACGGGTATGTCGGGGAACTTCTTGATTTGCACCAAGGGTGTGAAGGACCCTTTCGAAGTTCCAGAGGTGAGGTGTGATCAGCCTGGAGACGCCTCAGCGGAAATGGGCCTCATCTCGCCTGGAGGGGAGAACCTCCTGGATTTTCTCGAGTTGTGGCAGGTCTTCTCGAGTTACGACGGGGACCTCAGGGACCCGCTCTGGTGGCCTCAGGAAAGGCCAGTCACCATGCGAGTTGCTAGGGGACCTCTCGGGATTCCTCTCCCGTCCATGCCGGGGCCTCAGTCCTTGTGTGGATTCGGGGCCGGAACCTGAGGATTCCTCTCCAGTGTTGCCATGGATCTTGGGGTGCTTCTGAGTCTCCCCAGGGGTGTCAGGCCTCGTCTCGAGTGGGGGCATGCACGTGCGCTTTCCTCCCGAGCTGCAGCAGTAGTGTCACGCTTCCTGTCACGTGGATCAAGGGATCTGTGGCTTTCCCTCGAGGCTGTCCCTCGAGGCTTTCCCACGAGGCTTTCCCACAGGGCTGTGCCACGTGCCACCTTGGTGTGAGTCGATCCTCGGCGTGAAAGACGAGCCTGTGAAGGGAAAAGAGGTTCCTCTGGAATGGACTGAGACATCTGGGGGACTCTTGGAATGGTGGCACGACCCTGGAGTTCCTCTCGCCGTTCCTGTTGAGAGGGCCTCCTCTTGAGATGCGACGGGAACGCCGGGAACTCTTTCCCGATGAAGCAGGGAAAGGATCCCTCATCTCGAGCTACGAAGCGGAAACGGGGCTCCTCTGGATGTGGGCGGGACCCTCGTGATTCCTCTCGAGTGGAGACGGGTATGTCGGGGAACTTCTTGATTTGCACCAAGGGTGTGAAGGACCCTTTCGAAGTTCCAGAGGTGAGGTGTGATCAGCCTAGAGACGCCTCAGCGGAAATGGGCCTCATCTCGCCTGGAGGGGAGAACCTCCTGGATTTTCTCGAGTTGCGGCAGGTCTTCTCGAGTTACGACGGGGACCTCAGGGACCCGCTCTGGTGGCCTCAGGAAAGGCCAGTCCCCATGCGAGTTGCTAGGGGACCTCTCGGGATTCCTCTCCCGTCCATGCCGGGGCCTCAGTCCTTGTGTGGAGTCGGGGCCGGAACCTGAGGATTCCTCTCCAGTGTTGCCATGGATCTTGGGGTGCTTCTGAGTCTCCCCAGGGGAGTCAGGCCTCGTCTCGAGTGGGGGCATGCACGTGCGCTTTCCTCCCGAGCTGCAGCAGCAGTGTCACGCATCCTGTCACGTGGATCAAGGGATCTGTGGCTTTCCCTCGAGGCTGTCCCTCGAGGCTTTCCCATGAGGCTTTCCCACAGGGCTGTGCCACGTGCCACCTTGGTGTGAGTCGATCCTCGGCGTGAAAGACGAGCCGGTGAAGGGAAAAGAGGTTCCTCTGGGATGGACTGAGACATCTGGGGGACTCTTGGAATGGTGGCACGACCCTGGAGTTCCTCTCGCCGTTCCTGTTAAGAGGGCCTCCTCTTGAGATGCGACGGGAACGCCGGGAACTCTTTCCCGACGAAGCAGGGAAAGGATCCCTCATCTCGAGCTACGAGGCCGAAACGGGGCTCCTCTGGATGTGGGGGGGACCCTCGTGATTCCTCTCGAGTGGAGACGGGTATGTCGGGGAACTTCTTTATTTGCACCAAGGGTGTGAAGGACACTTTCGAAGTTCCAGAGGTGAGGTGTGATCAGCCTGGAGACGCCTCAGCGGAAATGGGCCTCATCTCGCCTGGAGGGGAGAACCTCCTGGATTTTCTCGAGTTGTGGCAGGTCTTCTCGAGTTACGACGGGGACCTCAGGGACCCGCTCTGGTGGCCTCAGGAAAGGCCAGTCCCCATGCGAGTTGCTAGGGGACCTCTCGGGATTCCTCTCCCGTCCATGCCGGGGCCTCAGTCCTTGTGTGGAGTCGGGGCCGGAACCTGAGGATTCCTCTCCAGTGTTGCCATGGATCTTGGGGTGCTTCTGAGTCTCCCCAGGGGAGTCAGGCCTCGTCTCGAGTGGGGGCATGCACGTGCGCTTTCCTCCCGAGCTGCAGCAGTAGTGTCACGCTTCCTGTCACGTGGATCAAGGGATCTGTGGCTTTCCCTCGAGGCTGTCCCTCGAGGCTTTCCCACGAGGCTTTCCAACAGGGCTGTGCCACGTGCCACCTTGGTGTGATTCGATCCTCGGCGTGAAAGACGAGCCGGTGAAGGGAAAAGAGGTTCCTCTGGAATGGACTGAGACATCTGGGGGACTCTTTGAATGGTGGCACGACCCTGGAGTTCCTCTCGCCGTTCCTGTTGAGAGGGCCTCCTCTTGAGATGCGACGGGAACGCCGGGAACTCTTTTCCGATGAAGCAGGGAAAGGATCCCTCATCTCGAGCTACGAGGCGGAAACGGGGCTCCTCTGGATGTGGGCGGGACCCTCGTGATTCCTCTCGAGGGGAGACGGCTAAGTTTTGGAACTTCTTGATTTGCACCAAGGGTGTGAAGGACCCTTTCGAAGTTCCAGAGGTGAGGTGTGATCAGCCTGGAGACGCCTCAGCGGAAATGGGCCTCATCTCGCCTGGAGGGGAGAACCTCCTGGATTTTCTCGAGTTGTGGCAGGTCTTCTCGAGTTACGACGGGGACCTCAGGGACCCGCTCTGGTGGCCTCAGGAAAGGCCAGTCACCATGCGAGTTGCTAGGGGACCTCTCGGGATTCCTCTCCCGTCCATGCCGGGGCCTCAGTCCTTGTGTGGAGTCGGGGCCGGAACCTGAGGATTCCTCTCCAGTGTTGCCATGGATCCTGGGGTGCTTCTGAGTCTCCCCAGGGGAGTCAGGCCTCGTCTCGAGTGGGGGCATGCACGTGCGCTTTCCTCCCGAGCTGCAGCAGTAGTGTCACGCTTCCTGTCACGTGGATCAAGGGATCTGTGGCTTTCCCTCGAGGCTGTCCCTCGAGGCTTTCCCACGAGGCTTTCCCACAGGGCTGTGCCACGTGCCACCTTGGTGTGAGTCGATCCTCGGCGTGAAAGACGAGCCGGTGAAGGGAAAAGAGGTTCCTCTGGAATGGACTGAGACATCTGGGGGACTCTTGGAATGGTGGCACGACCCTGGAGTTCCTCTCGCCGTTCCTGTTGAGAGGGCCTCCTCTTGAGATGCGACGGGAACGCCGGGAACTCTTTCCCGACGAAGCAGGGAAAGGATCCCTCATCTGGAGCTACGAGGCGGAAACGGGGCTCCTCTGGATGTGGGCGGGACCCTCGTGATTCCTCTCGAATGGAGACGGGTATGTCGGGGAACTTCTTGATTTGCACCAAGGGTGTGAAGGACCCTTTCGAAGTTCCAGAGGTGAGGTGTGATCAGCCTGGAGACGCCTCAGCGGAAATGGGCCTCATCTCGCCTGGAGGGGAGAACCTCCTGGATTTTCTCGAGTTGCGGCAGGTCTTCTCGAGTTACGACGGGGACCTCAGGGACCCGCTCTGGTGGCCTCAGGAAAGGCCAGTCCCCATGCGAGTTGCTAGGGGACCTCTCGGGATTCCTCTCCCGTCCATGCCGGGGCCTCAGTCCTTGTGGGGAGTCGGGGCCGGAACCTGACGATTCCTCTCCAGTGTTGCCATGGATCTTGGGGTGCTTCTGAGTCTCCCCAGGGGAGTCAGGCCTCGTCTCGAGTGGGGGCATGCACGTGCGCTTTCCTCCCGAGCTGCAGCAGTAGTGTCACGCTTCCTGTCACGTGGATCAAGGGATCTGTGGCTTTCCCTCGAGGCTGTCCCTCGAGGCTTTCCCACGAGGCTTTCCCACAGGGCTGTGCCACGTGCCACCTTGGTGTGAGTCGATCCTCGGCGTGAAAGACGAGCCGGTGAAGGGAAAAGAGGTTCCTCTGGAATGGACTGAGACATCTGGGGGACTCTTGGAATGGTGGCACGACCCTGGAGTTCCTCTCGCCGTTCCTGTTGAGAGGGCCTCCTCTTGAGATGCGACGGGAACGCCGGGAACTCTTTCCCGACGAAGCAGGGAAAGGATCCCTCATCTGGAGCTACGAGGCGGAAACGGGGCTCCTCTGGATGTGGGCGGGACCCTCGTGATTCCTCTCGAGTGGAGACGGGTATGTCGGGGAACTTCTTGATTTGCACCAAGGGTGTGAAGGACCCTTTCGAAGTTCCAGAGGTGAGGTGTGATCAGCCTCGAGACGCCTCAGCGGAAATGGGCCTCATCTCGCCTGGAGGGGAGAACCTCCTGGATTTTCTCGAGTTGCGGCAGGTCTTCTCGAGTTACGACGGGGACCTCAGGGACCCGCTCTGGTGGCCTCAGGAAAGGCCAGTCCCCATGCGAGTTGCTAGGGGACCTCTCGGGATTCCTCTCCCGTCCATGCCGGGGCCTCAGTCCTTGTGTGGAGTCGGGGCCGGAACCTGAGGATTCCTCTCCAGTGTTGCCATGGATCTTGGGGTGCTTCTGAGTCTCCCCAGGGGAGTCAGGCCTCGTCTCGAGTGGGGGCATGCACGTGCGCTTTCCTCCCGAGCTGCAGCAGTAGTGTCACGCTTCCTGTCACGTGGATCAAGGGATCTGTGGCTTTCCCTCGAGGCTGTCCCTCGAGGCTTTCCCACGAGGCTTTCCCACAGGGCTGTGCCACGTGCCACCTTGGTGTGAGTCGATCCTCGGCGTGAAAGACGAGCCGGTGAAGGGAAAAGAGGTTCCTCTGGAATGGACTGAGACATCTGGGGGACTCTTGGAATGGTGGCACGACCCTGGAGTTCCTCTCGCCGTTCCTGTTGAGAGGGCCTCCTCTTGAGATGCGACGGGAACGCCGGGAACTCTTTCCCGACGAAGCAGGGAAAGGATCCCTCATCTGGAGCTACGAGGCGGAAACGGGGCTCCTCTGGATGTGGGCGGGACCCTCGTGATTCCTCTCGAATGGAGACGGGTATGTCGGGGAACTTCTTGATTTGCACCAAGGGTGTGAAGGACCCTTTCGAAGTTCCAGAGGTGAGGTGTGATCAGCCTGGAGACGCCTCAGCGGAAATGGGCCTCATCTCGCCTGGAGGGGAGAACCTCCTGGATTTTCTCGAGTTGTGGCAGGTCTTCTCGAGTTACGACGGGGACCTCAGGGACCCGCTCTGGTGGCCTCAGGAAAGGCCAGTCACCATGCGAGTTGCTAGGGGACCTCTCGGGATTCCTCTCCCGTCCATGCCGGGGCCTCAGTCCTTGTGTGGATTCGGGGCCGGAACCTGAGGATTCCTCTCCAGTGTTGCCATGGATCTTGGGGTGCTTCTGAGTCTCCCCAGGGGTGTCAGGCCTCGTCTCGAGTGGGGGCATGCACGTGCGCTTTCCTCCCGAGCTGCAGCAGTAGTGTCACGCTTCCTGTCACGTGGATCAAGGGATCTGTGGCTTTCCCTCGAGGCTGTCCCTCGAGGCTTTCCCACGAGGCTTTCCCACAGGGCTGTGCCACGTGCCACCTTGGTGTGAGTCGATCCTCGGCGTGAAAGACGAGCCTGTGAAGGGAAAAGAGGTTCCTCTGGAATGGACTGAGACATCTGGGGGACTCTTGGAATGGTGGCACGACCCTGGAGTTCCTCTCGCCGTTCCTGTTGAGAGGGCCTCCTCTTGAGATGCGACGGGAACGCCGGGAACTCTTTCCCGATGAAGCAGGGAAAGGATCCCTCATCTCGAGCTACGAGGCGGAAACGGGGCTCCTCTGGATTTGGGCGGGACCCTCGTGATTCCTCTCGAGTGGAGACGGGTATGTCGGGGAACTTCTTGATTTGCACCAAGGGTGTGAAGGACCCTTTCGAAGTTCCAGAGGTGAGGTGTGATCAGCCTAGAGACGCCTCAGCGGAAATGGGCCTCATCTCGCCTGGAGGGGAGAACCTCCTGGATTTTCTCGAGTTGCGGCAGGTCTTCTCGAGTTACGACGGGGACCTCAGGGACCCGCTCTGGTGGCCTCAGGAAAGGCCAGTCCCCATGCGAGTTGCTAGGGGACCTCTCGGGATTCCTCTCCCGTCCATGCCGGGGCCTCAGTCCTTGTGTGGAGTCGGGGCCGGAACCTGAGGATTCCTCTCCAGTGTTGCCATGGATCTTGGGGTGCTTCTGAGTCTCCCCAGGGGAGTCAGGCCTCGTCTCGAGTGGGGGCATGCACGTGCGCTTTCCTCCCGAGCTGCAGCAGCAGTGTCACGCATCCTGTCACGTGGATCAAGGGATCTGTGGCTTTCCCTCGAGGCTGTCCCTCGAGGCTTTCCCATGAGGCTTTCCCACAGGGCTGTGCCACGTGCCACCTTGGTGTGAGTCGATCCTCGGCGTGAAAGACGAGCCGGTGAAGGGAAAAGAGGTTCCTCTAGAATGGACTGAGACATCTGGGGGACTCTTGGAATGGTGGCACGACCCTGGAGTTCCTCTCGCCGTTCCTGTTAAGAGGGCCTCCTCTTGAGATGCGACGGGAACGCCGGGAACTCTTTCCCGACGAAGCAGGGAAAGGATCCCTCATCTCGAGCTACGAGGCCGAAACGGGGCTCCTCTGGATGTGGGGGGGACCCTCGTGATTCCTCTCGAGTGGAGACGGGTATGTCGGGGAACTTCTTTATTTGCACCAAGGGTGTGAAGGACACTTTCGAAGTTCCAGAGGTGAGGTGTGATCAGCCTGGAGACGCCTCAGCGGAAATGGGCCTCATCTCGCCTGGAGGGGAGAACCTCCTGGATTTTCTCGAGTTGTGGCAGGTCTTCTCGAGTTACGACGGGGACCTCAGGGACCCGCTCTGGTGGCCTCAGGAAAGGCCAGTCCCCATGCGAGTTGCTAGGGGACCTCTCGGGATTCCTCTCCCGTCCATGCCGGGGCCTCAGTCCTTGTGTGGAGTCGGGGCCGGAACCTGAGGATTCCTCTCCAGTGTTGCCATGGATCTTGGGGTGCTTCTGAGTCTCCCCAGGGGAGTCAGGCCTCGTCTCGAGTGGGGGCATGCACGTGCGCTTTCCTCCCGAGCTGCAGCAGTAGTGTCACGCTTCCTGTCACGTGGATCAAGGGATCTGTGGCTTTCCCTCGAGGCTGTCCCTCGAGGCTTTCCCACGAGGCTTTCCAACAGGGCTGTGCCACGTGCCACCTTGGTGTGATTCGATCCTCGGCGTGAAAGACGAGCCGGTGAAGGGAAAAGAGGTTCCTCTGGAATGGACTGAGACATCTGGGGGACTCTTTGAATGGTGGCACGACCCTGGAGTTCCTCTCGCCGTTCCTGTTGAGAGGGCCTCCTCTTGAGATGCGACGGGAACGCCGGGAACTCTTTTCCGACGAAGCAGGGAAAGGATCCCTCATCTCGAGCTACGAGGCGGAAACGGGGCTCCTCTGGATGTGGGCGGGACCCTCGTGATTCCTCTCGAGGGGAGACGGCTAAGTTTTGGAACTTCTTGATTTGCACCAAGGGTGTGAAGGACCCTTTCGAAGTTCCAGAGGTGAGGTGTGATCAGCCAGGAGACGCCTCAGCGGAAATGGGCCTCATCTCGCCTGGAGGGGAGAACCTCCTGGATTTTCTCGAGTTGTGGCAGGTCTTCTCGAGTTACGACGGGGACCTCAGGGACCCGCTCTGGTGGCCTCAGGAAAGGCCAGTCACCATGCGAGTTGCTAGGGGACCTCTCGGGATTCCTCTCCCGTCCATGCCGGGGCCTCAGTCCTTGTGTGGAGTCGGGGCCGGAACCTGAGGATTCCTCTCCAGTGTTGCCATGGATCTTGGGGTGCTTCTGAGTCTCCCCAGGGGAGTCAGGCCTCGTCTCGAGTGGGGGCATGCACGTGCGCTTTCCTCCCGAGCTGCAGCAGTAGTGTCACGCTTCCTGTCACGTGGATCAAGGGATCTGTGGCTTTCCCTCGAGGCTGTCCCTCGAGGCTTTCCCACGAGGCTTTCCCACAGGGCTGTGCCACGTGCCACCTTGGTGTGAGTCGATCCTCGGCGTGAAAGACGAGCCGGTGAAGGGAAAAGAGGTTCCTCTGGAATGGACTGAGACATCTGGGGGACTCTTGGAATGGTGGCACGACCCTGGAGTTCCTCTCGCCGTTCCTGTTGAGAGGGCCTCCTCTTGAGATGCGACGGGAACGCCGGGAACTCTTTCCCGACGAAGCAGGGAAAGGATCCCTCATCTGGAGCTACGAGGCGGAAACGGGGCTCCTCTGGATGTGGGCGGGACCCTCGTGATTCCTCTCGAATGGAGACGGGTATGTCGGGGAACTTCTTGATTTGCACCAAGGGTGTGAAGGACCCTTTCGAAGTTCCAGAGGTGAGGTGTGATCAGCCTGGAGACGCCTCAGCGGAAATGGGCCTCATCTCGCCTGGAGGGGAGAACCTCCTGGATTTTCTCGAGTTGCGGCAGGTCTTCTCGAGTTACGACGGGGACCTCAGGGACCCGCTCTGGTGGCCTCAGGAAAGGCCAGTCCCCATGCGAGTTGCTAGGGGACCTCTCGGGATTCCTCTCCCGTCCATGCCGGGGCCTCAGTCCTTGTGGGGAGTCGGGGCCGGAACCTGACGATTCCTCTCCAGTGTTGCCATGGATCTTGGGGTGCTTCTGAGTCTCCCCAGGGGAGTCAGGCCTCGTCTCGAGTGGGGGCATGCACGTGCGCTTTCCTCCCGAGCTGCAGCAGTAGTGTCACGCTTCCTGTCACGTGGATCAAGGGATCTGTGGCTTTCCCTCGAGGCTGTCCCTCGAGGCTTTCCCACGAGGCTTTCCCACAGGGCTGTGCCACGTGCCACCTTGGTGTGAGTCGATCCTCGGCGTGAAAGACGAGCCGGTGAAGGGAAAAGAGGTTCCTCTGGAATGGACTGAGACATCTGGGGGACTCTTGGAATGGTGGCACGACCCTGGAGTTCCTCTCGCCGTTCCTGTTGAGAGGGCCTCCTCTTGAGATGCGACGGGAACGCCGGGAACTCTTTCCCGACGAAGCAGGGAAAGGATCCCTCATCTGGAGCTACGAGGCGGAAACGGGGCTCCTCTGGATGTGGGCGGGACCCTCGTGATTCCTCTCGAGTGGAGACGGGTATGTCGGGGAACTTCTTGATTTGCACCAAGGGTGTGAAGGACCCTTTCGAAGTTCCAGAGGTGAGGTGTGATCAGCCTCGAGACGCCTCAGCGGAAATGGGCCTCATCTCGCCTGGAGGGGAGAACCTCCTGGATTTTCTCGAGTTGCGGCAGGTCTTCTCGAGTTACGACGGGGACCTCAGGGACCCGCTCTGGTGGCCTCAGGAAAGGCCAGTCCCCATGCGAGTTGCTAGGGGACCTCTCGGGATTCCTCTCCCGTCCATGCCGGGGCCTCAGTCCTTGTGTGGAGTCGGGGCCGGAACCTGAGGATTCCTCTCCAGTGTTGCCATGGATCTTGGGGTGCTTCTGAGTCTCCCCAGGGGAGTCAGGCCTCGTCTCGAGTGGGGGCATGCACGTGCGCTTTCCTCCCGAGCTGCAGCAGTAGTGTCACGCTTCCTGTCACGTGGATCAAGGGATCTGTGGCTTTCCCTCGAGGCTGTCCCTCGAGGCTTTCCCACGAGGCTTTCCCACAGGGCTGTGCCACGTGCCACCTTGGTGTGAGTCGATCCTCGGCGTGAAAGACGAGCCGGTGAAGGGAAAAGAGGTTCCTCTGGAATGGACTGAGACATCTGGGGGACTCTTGGAATGGTGGCACGACCCTGGAGTTCCTCTCGCCGTTCCTGTTGAGAGGGCCTCCTCTTGAGATGCGACGGGAACGCCGGGAACTCTTTCCCGACGAAGCAGGGAAAGGATCCCTCATCTGGAGCTACGAGGCGGAAACGGGGCTCCTCTGGATGTGGGCGGGACCCTCGTGATTCCTCTCGAATGGAGACGGGTATGTCGGGGAACTTCTTGATTTGCACCAAGGGTGTGAAGGACCCTTTCGAAGTTCCAGAGGTGAGGTGTGATCAGCCTGGAGACGCCTCAGCGGAAATGGGCCTCATCTCGCCTGGAGGGGAGAACCTCCTGGATTTTCTCGAGTTGCGGCAGGTCTTCTCGAGTTACGACAGGGACCTCAGGGACCCGCTCTGGTGGCCTCAGGAAAGGCCAGTCCCCATGCGAGTTGCTAGGGGACCTCTCGGGATTCCTCTCCCGTCCATGCCGGGGCCTCAGTCCTTGTGGGGAGTCGGGGCCGGAACCTGACGATTCCTCTCCAGTGTTGCCATGGATCTTGGGGTGCTTCTGAGTCTCCCCAGGGGAGTCAGGCCTCGTCTCGAGTGGGGGCATGCACGTGCGCTTTCCTCCCGAGCTGCAGCAGTAGTGTCACGCTTCCTGTCACGTGGATCAAGGGATCTGTGGCTTTCCCTCGAGGCTGTCCCTCGAGGCTTTCCCACGAGGCTTTCCCACAGGGCTGTGCCACGTGCCACCTTGGTGTGAGTCGATCCTCGGCGTGAAAGACGAGCCGGTGAAGGGAAAAGAGGTTCCTCTGGAATGGACTGAGACATCTGGGGGACTCTTGGAATGGTGGCACGACCCTGGAGTTCCTCTCGCCGTTCCTGTTGAGAGGGCCTCCTCTTGAGATGCGACGGGAACGCCGGGAACTCTTTCCCGACGAAGCAGGGAAAGGATCCCTCATCTGGAGCTACGAGGCCGAAACGGGGCTCCTCTGGATGTGGGCGGGACCCTCGTGATTCCTCTCGAGTGGAAACGGGTATGTCGGGGAACTTCTTGATTTGCACCAAGGGTGTGAAGGACCCTTTCGAAGTTCCAGAGGTGAGGTGTGATCAGCCTCGAGACGCCTCAGCGGAAATGGGCCTCATCTCGCCTGGAGGGGAGAACCTCCTGGATTTTCTCGAGTTGCGGCAGGTCTTCTCGAGTTACGACGGGGACCTCAGGGACCCGCTCTGGTGGCCTCAGGAAAGGCCAGTCCCCATGCGAGTTGCTAGGGGACCTCTCGGGATTCCTCTCCCGTCCATGCCGGGGCCTCAGTCCTTGTGTGGAGTCGGGGCCGGAACCTGAGGATTCCTCTCCAGTGTTGCCATGGATCTTGGGGTGCTTCTGAGTCTCCCCAGGGGAGTCAGGCCTCGTCTCGAGTGGGGGCATGCACGTGCGCTTTCCTCCCGAGCTGCAGCAGTAGTGTCACGCTTCCTGTCACGTGGATCAAGGGATCTGTGGCTTTCCCTCGAGGCTGTCCCTCGAGGCTTTCCCACGAGGCTTTCCCACAGGGCTGTGCCACGTGCCACCTTGGTGTGAGTCGATCCTCGGCGTGAAAGACGAGCCGGTGAAGGGAAAAGAGGTTCCTCTAGAATGGACTGAGACATATGGGGGACTCTTGGAATGGTGGCACGACCCTGGAGTTCCTCTCGCCGTTCCTGTTGAGAGGGCCTCCTCTTGAGATGCGACGGGAACGCCGGGAACTCTTTCCCGACGAAGCAGGGAAAGGATCCCTCATCTCGAGCTACGAGGCCGAAACGGGGCTCCTCTGGATGTGGGCGGGACCCTCGTGATTCCTCTCGAGTGGGTACGGGTATTTCGGGGAACTTCTTGATTTGCACCAAGGGTGTGAAGGACCCTTTCGAAGTTCCAGAGGTGAGGTGTGATCAGCCTGGAGACGCCTCAGCGGAAATGGGCCTCATCTCGCCTGGAGGGGAGAACCTCCTGGATTATCTCGAGTTGCGGCAGGTCTTCTCGAGTTACGACGGGGACCTCAGGGACCCGCTCTGGTGGCCTCAGGAAAGGCCAGTCCCCATGCGAGTTGCTAGGGGACCTCTCGGGATTCCTCTCCCGTCCATGCCGGGGCCTCAGTCCTTGTGGGGAGTCGGGGCCGGAACCTGAGGATTCCTCTCCAGTGTTGCCATGGATCTTGGGGTGCTTCTGAGTCTCCCCAGGGGAGTCAGGCCTCGTCTCGAGTGGGGGCATGCACGTGCGCTTTCCTCCCGAGCTGCAGCAGTAGTGTCACGCTTCCTGTCACGTGGATCAAGGGATCTGTGGCTTTCCCTCGAGGCTGTCCCTCGAGGCTTTCCCACGAGGCTTTCCCACAGGGCTGTGCCACGTGCCACCTTGGTGTGAGTCGATCCTCGGCGTGAAAGACGAGCCGGTGAAGGGAAAAGAGGTTCCTCTGGAATGGACTGAGACATCTGGGGGACTCTTGGAATGGTGGCACGACCCTGGAGTTCCTCTCGCCGTTCCTGTTAAGAGGGCCTCCTCTTGAGATGCGACGGGAACGCCGGGAACTCTTTCCCGACGAAGCAGGGAAAGGATCCCTCATCTCGAGCTACGAGGCCGAAACGGGGCTCCTCTGGATGTGGGGGGGACCCTCGTGATTCCTCTCGAGTGGAGACGGGTATGTCGGGGAACTTCTTTATTTGCACCAAGGGTGTGAAGGACACTTTCGAAGTTCCAGAGGTGAGGTGTGATCAGCCTCGAGACGCCTCAGCGGAAATGGGCCTCATCTCGCCTGGAGGGGAGAACCTCCTGGATTTTCTCGAGTTGTGGCAGGTCTTCTCGAGTTACGACGGGGACCTCAGGGACCCGCTCTGGTGGCCTCAGGAAAGGCCAGTCCCCATGCGAGTTGCTAGGGGACCTCTCGGGATTCCTCTCCCGTCCATGCCGGGGCCTCAGTCCTTGTGTGGAGTCGGGGCCGGAACCTGAGGATTCCTCTCCAGTGTTGCCATGGATCTTGGGGTGCTTCTGAGTCTCCCCAGGGGAGTCAGGCCTCGTCTCGAGTGGGGGCATGCACGTGCGCTTTCCTCCCGAGCTGCAGCAGTAGTGTCACGCTTCCTGTCACGTGGATCAAGGGATCTGTGGCTTTCCCTCGAGGCTGTCCCTCGAGGCTTTCCCACGAGGCTTTCCAACAGGGCTGTGCCACGTGCCACCTTGGTGTGATTCGATCCTCGGCGTGAAAGACGAGCCGGTGAAGGGAAAAGAGGTTCCTCTGGAATGGACTGAGACATCTGGGGGACTCTTGGAATGGTGGCACGACCCTGGAGTTCCTCTCGCCGTTCCTGTTGAGAGGGCCTCCTCTTGAGATGCGACGGGAACGCCGGGAACTCTTTTCCGACGAAGCAGGGAAAGGATCCCTCATCTCGAGCTACGAGGCGGAAACGGGGCTCCTCTGGATGTGGGCGGGACCCTCGTGATTCCTCTCGAGGGGAGACGGCTAAGTTTTGGAACTTCTTGATTTGCACCAAGGGTGTGAAGGACCCTTTCGAAGTTCCAGAGGTGAGGTGTGATCAGCCTGGAGACGCCTCAGCGGAAATGGGCCTCATCTCGCCTGGAGGGGAGAACCTCCTGGATTTTCTCGAGTTGTGGCAGGTCTTCTCGAGTTACGACGGGGACCTCAGTGACCCGCTCTGGTGGCCTCAGGAAAGGCCAGTCACCATGCGAGTTGCTAGGGGACCTCTCGGGATTCCTCTCCCGTCCATGCCGGGGCCTCAGTCCTTGTGTGGAGTCGGGGCCGGAACCTGAGGATTCCTCTCCAGTGTTGCCATGGATCTTGGGGTGCTTCTGAGTCTCCCCAGGGGAGTCAGGCCTCGTCTCGAGTGGGGGCATGCACGTGCGCTTTCCTCCCGAGCTGCAGCAGTAGTGTCACGCTTCCTGTCACGTGGATCAAGGGATCTGTGGCTTTCCCTCGAGGCTGTCCCTCGAGGCTTTCCCACGAGGCTTTCCCACAGGGCTGTGCCACGTGCCACCTTGGTGTGAGTCGATCCTCGGCGTGAAAGACGAGCCGGTGAAGGGAAAAGAGGTTCCTCTGGAATGGACTGAGACATCTGGGGGACTCTTGGAATGGTGGCACGACCCTGGAGTTCCTCTCGCCGTTCCTGTTGAGAGGGCCTCCTCTTGAGATGCGACGGGAACGCCGGGAACTCTTTCCCGACGAAGCAGGGAAAGGATCCCTCATCTGGAGCTACGAGGCGGAAACGGGGCTCCTCTGGATGTGGGCGGGACCCTCGTGATTCCTCTCGAATGGAGACGGGTATGTCGGGGAACTTCTTGATTTGCACCAAGGGTGTGAAGGACCCTTTCGAAGTTCCAGAGGTGAGGTGTGATCAGCCTGGAGACGCCTCAGCGGAAATGGGCCTCATCTCGCCTGGAGGGGAGAACCTCCTGGATTTTCTCGAGTTGCGGCAGGTCTTCTCGAGTTACGACGGGGACCTCAGGGACCCGCTCTGGTGGCCTCAGGAAAGGCCAGTCCCCATGCGAGTTGCTAGGGGACCTCTCGGGATTCCTCTCCCGTCCATGCCGTGGCCTCAGTCCTTGTGGGGAGTCGGGGCCGGAACCTGACGATTCCTCTCCAGTGTTGCCATGGATCTTGGGGTGCTTCTGAGTCTCCCCAGGGGAGTCAGGCCTCGTCTCGAGTGGGGGCATGCACGTGCGCTTTCCTCCCGAGCTGCAGCAGTAGTGTCACGCTTCCTGTCACGTGGATCAAGGGATCTGTGGCTTTCCCTCGAGGCTGTCCCTCGAGGCTTTCCCACGAGGCTTTCCCACAGGGCTGTGCCACGTGCCACCTTGGTGTGAGTCGATCCTCGGCGTGAAAGACGAGCCGGTGAAGGGAAAAGAGGTTCCTCTAGAATGGACTGAGACATCTGGGGGACTCTTGGAATGGTGGCACGACCCTGGAGTTCCTCTCGCCGTTCCTGTTTAGAGGGCCTCCTCTTGAGATGCGACGGGAACGCCGGGAACTCTTTCCCGACGAAGCAGGGAAAGGATCCCTCATCTCGAGCGACGAGGCGGAAACGGGGCTCCTCTGGATGTGGGCGGGACCCTCGTGATTCCTCTCGAGTGGAGACGGGTATGTCGGGGAACTTCTTGATTTGCACCAAGGGTGTGAAGGACCCTTTCGAAGTTCCAGAGGTGAGGTGTGATCAGCCTCGAGACGCCTCAGCGGAAATGGGCCTCATCTCTCCTGGAGGGGAGAACCTCCTGGATTTTCTCGAGTTGCGGCAGGTCTTCTCGAGTTACGACGGGGACCTCAGGGACCCGCTCTGGTGGCCTCAGGAAAGGCCAGTCCCCATGCGAGTTGCTAGGGGACCTCTCGGGATTCCTCTCCCGTCCATGCCGGGGCCTCAGTCCTTGTGTGGAGTCGGGGCCGGAACCTGAGGATTCCTCTCCAGTGTTGCCATGGATCTTGGGGTGCTTCTGAGTCTCCTCCGGGGTGTCAGGCCTCGTCTCGAGTGGGGGCATGCACGTGCGCTTTCCTCCCGAGCTGCAGCACTAGTGTCACGCTTCCTGTCACGTGTATCAAGGGATCTGTGGCTTTCCCTCGAGGCTGTCCCTCGAGGCTTTCCCACGAGGCTTTCCCACAGGGCTGTGCCACGTGCCACTTTGGTGTGAGTCGATCCTCGGCGTGAAAGACGAGCCGGTGAAGGGAAAAGAGGTTCCTCTGGAATGGACTGAGACATCTGGGGGACTCTTGGAATGGTGGCACGACCCTGGAGTTCCTCTCGCCGTTCCTGTTGAGAGGGCCTCCTCTTGAGATGCGACGGGAACGCCGGGAACTCTTTCCCGACGAAGCAGGGAAAGGATCCCTCATCTCGAGCTACGAGGCCGAAACGGGGCTCCTCTGGATGTGGGCGGGACCCTCGTGATTCCTCTCGAGGGGAGACGCCTAAGTTGGGGAACTTCTTGATTTGCACCAAGGGTGTGAAGGACCCTTTCGAAGTTCCAGAGGTGAGGTGTGATCAGCCTCGAGACGCCTCAGCGGAAATGGGCCTCATCTCGCCTGGAGGGGAGAACCTCCTGGATTTTCTCGAGTTGCGGCAGGTCTTCTCGAGTTACGACGGGGACCTCAGGGACCCGCTCTGGTGGCCTCAGGAAAGGCCAGTCCCCATGCGAGTTGCTAGGGGACCTCTCGGGATTCCTCTCCCGTCCATGCCGGGGCCTCAGTCCTTGTGTGGAGTCGGGGCCGGAACCTGAGGATTCCTCTCCAGTGTTGCCATGGATCTTGGGGTGCTTCTGAGTCTCCCCAGGGGAGTCAGGCCTCGTCTCGAGTGGGGGCATGCACGTGCGCTTTCCTCCCGAGCTGCAGCAGTAGTGTCACGCTTCCTGTCACGTGGATCAAGGGATCTGTGGCTTTCCCTCGAGGCTGTCCCTCGAGGCTTTCCCACGAGGCTTTCCCACAGGGCTGTGCCACGTGCCACCTTGGTGTGAGTCGATCCTCGGCGTGAAAGACGAGCCGGTGAAGGGAAAAGAGGTTCCTCTAGAATGGACTGAGACATCTGGGGGACTCTTGGAATGGTGGCACGACCCTGGAGTTCCTCTCGCCGTTCCTGTTGAGAGGGCCTCCTCTTGAGATGCGACGGGAACGCCGGGAACTCTTTCCCGACGAAGCAGGGAAAGGATCCCTCATCTCGAGCTACGAGGCGGAAACGGGGCTCCTCTGGATGTGGGCGGGACCTTCGTGATTCCCCTCGAGTGGAGACGGGTATGTCGGGGAACTTCTTGATTTGCACCAAGGGTGTGAAGGACCCTTTCGAAGTTCCAGAGGTGAGGTGTGATCAGCCTCGAGACGCCTCAGCGGAAATGGGCCTCATCTCGCCTGGAGGGGAGAACCTCCTGGATTTTCTCGAGTTGCGGCATGTCTTCTCGAGTTACGACGGGGACCTCAGGGACCCGCTCTTGTGGCCTCAGGAAAGTCCAGTCCCCATGCGAGTTGCTAGGGGACCTCTCGGGATTCCTCTCCCGTCCATGCCTGGGCCTCAGTACTTGTGTGGATTCGGGGCCGGAACCTGAGGATTCCTCTCCAGTGTTGCCATGGATCTTGGGGTGCTTCTGAGTCTCCCCAGGGGAGTCAGGCCTCGTCTCGAGTGGGGGCATGCACGTGCGCTTTCCTCCCGAGCTGCAGCAGTAGTGTCACGCTTCCTGTCACGTGGATCAAGGGATCTGTGGCTTTCCCTCGAGGCTGTCCCTCGAGGCTTTCCCACGAGGCTTTCCCACAGGGCTGTGCCACGTGCCACCTTGGTGTGAGTCGATCCTCGGCGTGAAAGACGAGCTGGTGAAGGGAAAAGAGGTTCCTCTGGAATGGACTGAGACATCTGGGGGACTCTTGGAATGGTGGCACGACCCTGGAGTTCCTCTCGCCGTTCCTGTTGAGAGGGCCTCCTCTTGAGATGCGACGGGAACGCCGGGAACTCTTTCCCGACGAAGCAGGGAAAGGATCCCTCATCTCGAGCTACGAAGCGTAAACGTGGCTCCTCTGGATGTGGGCGGGACCCTCGTGATTCCTCTCGAGTGGAGACGGGTATGTCGGGGAACTTCTTGATTTGCACCAAGGGTGTGAAGGACCCTTTCGAAGTTCCAGAGGTGAGGTGTGATCAGCCTCGAGACGCCTCAGCGGAAATGGGCCTCATCTCGCCTGGAGGGGAGAACCTCCTGGATTTTCTCGAGTTGCGGCAGGTCTTCTCGAGTTACGACGGGGACCTCAGGGACCCGCTCTGGTGGCCTCAGGAAAGGCCAGTCCCCATGCGAGTTGCTAGGGGACCTCTCGGGATTCCTCTCCCGTCCATGCCGGGGCCTCAGTCCTTGTGTGGAGTCGGGGCCGGAACCTGAAGATTACTCTCCAGTGTTGCCATGGATCTTGGGGTGCTTCTGAGTCTCCCCAGGGGAGTCAGGCCTCGTCTCGAGTGGAGGTATGCAAGTGCGCTTTCCTCCCGAGCTGCAGCAGTAGTGTCACGCTTCCTGTCACGTGGATCAAGGGATCTGTGGCTTTCCCTCGAGGCTGTCCCTCGAGGCTTTCCCACGAGGCTTTCCCACAGGGCTGTGCCACGTGCCACCTTGGTGTGAGTCGATCCTCGGCGTGAAAGACGAGCCGGTGAAGGGAAAAGAGGTTCCTCTGGAATGGACTGAGACATCTGGGGGACTCTTGGAATGGTGGCACGACCCTGGAGTTCTTCTCGCCGTTCCTGTTGAGAGGGTCTCCTCTGGAGATGCGACGGGAACGCCGGGAACTCTTTCCCGACGAAGCAGGGAAAGGATCCCTCATCTCGAGCTACGAGGCGGAAACGGGGCTCCTCTGGATGTGGGCGGGACCCTCGTGATTCCTCTCGAGTGGAGACGGCTATGTCGGGGAACTTCTTGATTTGCACCAAGGGTGTGAAGGACCCTTTCGAAGTTCCAGAGGTGAGGTGTGATCAGCCTCGAGACGCCTCAGCGGAAATGGGCCTCATCTCGCCTGGAGGGGGAGAACCTCCTGGATTTTCTCGAGTTGCGGCAGGTCTTCTCGAGTTACGACGGGGACCTCAGGGACCCGCTCTGGTGGCCTCAGGAAAGGCCAGTCCCCATGCGAGTTGCTAGGGGACCTCTCGGGATTCCTCTCCCGTCCATGCCGGGGCCTCAGTCCTTGTGTGGAGTCGGGGCCGGAACCTGAGGATTCCTCTCCAGTGTTGCCATGGATCTTGGGGTGCTTCTGAGTCTCCCCAGGGGAGTCAGGCCTCGTCTCGAGTGGGGGCATGCACGTGCGCTTTCCTCCCGAGCTGCAGCAGTAGTGTCACGCTTCCTGTCACGTGGATCAAGGGATCTGTGGCTTTCCCTCGAGGCTGTCCCTCGAGGCTTTCCCACGAGGCTTTCCCACAGGGCTGTGCCACGTGCCACCTTGGTGTGAGTCGATCCTCGGCGTGAAAGACGAGCCGGTGAAGGGAAAAGAGGTTCCTCTGGAATGGACTGAGACATCTGGGGGACTCTTGGAATGGTGGCACGACCCTGGAGTTCCTCTCACCGTTCCTGTTGAGAGGGCCTCCTCTTGAGATGCGACGGGAACGCCGGGAACTCTTTCCCGACGAAGCAGGGAAAGGATCCCTCATCTCGAGCTACGAGGCGGAAACCAGGCTCCTCTGGATGTGGGCGGGACCCTCGTGATTCCTCTCGAGTGGAGACGGGTATGTCGGGGAACTTCTTGATTTGCACCAAGGGTGTGAAGGACCCCTTTCAAAGTTCCAGAGGGGAGGTGTGATCAGCCTCGAGACGCCTCAGCTGAAATGGGCCTCATCTCGCCTGGAGGGAAGAACCTCCTGGATTTCTCGAGTTGTGGCAGGTCTTCTCGAGTTACGAAGGGGACGTCAGGGACCCGCTCTGGTGGCCTCAGGAAAGGCCAGTCCCCATGCGAGTTGCTAGGGGACCTCTCGGGATTCCTCTCCCGTCCATGCCGGGGGCCTCAGTCCTTGTGTGGAGTCGGGGCCGGAACCTAAGGATTCCTCTCCAGTGTTGCCATGGATCTTGGGGTGCTTCTGAGTCTCCCCAGGGGAGTCAGGCCTCGTCTCGAGTGGGGGCATGCACATGCGCTTTCCTCCCGTGCTGCAGCAGTAGTGTCACGCTTCCTGTCACGTGGATCAAGGGATCTGTGGCTTTCCCTCGAGGCTGTCCCTCGAGGCTTTCCCACGAGGCTTTCCCACAGGGCTGTGCCACGTGCCCCCTTGGAGTGAGTCGATCCTCGGCGTGAAAGACGAGCCGGTGAAGGGAAAAGAGGTTCCTCTGGAATGGACTGAGACATCTGGGGGACTCTTGGAATGGTGGCACGACCCTGGAGTTCCTCTCGCCGTTCCTGTTGAGAGGGCCTCCTCTGGAGATGCGACGGGAACGCCGGGAACTCTTTCCCGACGAAGCAGGGAAAGGATCCCTCATCTCGAGCTACGAGGCGGAAACGGGGCTCCTCTGGATGTGGGCGGGACCCTCGTGATTCCTCTCGAGTGGAGACGGGTATGTCGGGGAACTTCTTGATTTGCACCAAGGGTGTGAAGGACCCTTTCGAAGTTCCAGAGGTGAGGTGTGATCAGCCTCGAGACGCCTCAGCGGAAATGGGCCTCATCTCGCCTGGAGGGGAGAACCTCCTGGATTTTCTCGAGTTGCGGCAGGTCTTCTCGAGTTACGACGGGGACCTCAGGGACCCGCTCTGGTGGCCTCAGGAAAGGCCAGTCCCCAAGCGAGTTGCTAGGGGACCTCTCGGGATTCCTCTCCCGTCCATGCCGGGGCCTCAGTCCTTGTGTGGAGTCGGGGCCGGAACCTGAGGATTCCTCTCCAGTGTTGCCATGGATCTTGGGGTGCTTCTGAGTCTCCCCAGGGGAGTCAGGCCTCGTCTCGAGTGGGGGCATGCACGTGCGCTTTCCTCCCGAGCTGCAGCAGTAGTGTCACGCTTCCTGTCACGTGGATCAAGGGATCTGTGGCTTTCCCTCGAGGCTGTCCCTCGAGGCTTTCCCACGAAGCTTTCCCACAGGGCTGTGCCACGTGCCACCTTGGTGTGAGTCGATCCTCGGCGTGAAAGACGAGCCGGTGAAGTGAAAAGAGGTTCCTCTGGAATGGACTGAGACATCTGGGGGACTCTTGGAATGGTGGCACGACCCTGGAGTTCCTCTCGCCGTTCCTGTTGAGAGGACCTCCTCTTGAGATGCGACGGGAACGCCGGGAACTCTTTCCCGACGAAGCAGGGAAAGGATCCCTCATCTCGAGCTACGAGGCGGAAACGGGGCTCCTCTGGATGTGGGCGGGACCCTCGTGATTCCTCTCGAGGGGAGACGGCTAAGTTGGGGAACTTCTTGATTTGCACCAAGGGTGTAAAGGACCCTTTCGAAGTTCCAGAGGTGAGGTGTGATCAGCCTCGAGACGCCTCAGCGGAAATGGGCCTCATCTCGCCTGGAGGGGAGAACCTCCTGGATTTTCTCGAGTTGCGGCAGGTCTTCTCGAGTTACGACGGGGACCTCAGGGACCCGCTCTGGTGGCCTCAGGAAAGGCCAGTCCCCATGCGAGTTGCTAGGGGACCTCTCGGGATTCCTCTCCCGTCCATGCCGGGGCCTCAGTCCTTGTGTGGAGTCGGGGCTGGAACCTGAGGATTCCTCTCCAGTGTTGCCATGGATCTTGGGGTGCTTCTGAGTCTCCCCAGGGGAGTCAGGCCTCGTCTCGAGTGGGGGCATGCACGTGCGCTTTCCTCCCGAGCTGCAGCAGTAGTGTCACGCTTCCTGTCACGTGGATCAAGGGATCTGTGGCTTTCCCTCGAGGCTGTCCCTCGAGGGTTTCCCACGAGGCTTTCCCACAGGGCTGTGCCACGTGCCACCTTGGTGTGAGTCGATCCTCGGGGTGAAAGACGAGCCGGTGAAGGGAAAAGAGGTTCCTCTGGAATGGACTGAGACATCTGGGGGACTCTTGGAATGGTGGCACGACCCTGGAGTTCCTCTCGCCGTTCCTGTTGAGAGGGCCTCCTCTTGAGATGCGACGGGAACGCCGGGAACTCTTTCCCAACGAAGCAGGGAAAGGATCCCTCATCTCGAGCTATGAGGCGGAAACGGGGCTCCTCTGGATGTGGGCGGGACCCTCGTGATTCCTCTCGAGTGGAGACGGGTATGTCGGGGAACTTCTTGATTTGCACCAAGGGTGTGAAGGACCCTTTCGAAGTTCCAGAGGGGAGGTGTGATCAGCCTCGAGACGCCTCAGCGGAAATGGGCCTCATCTCGCCTGGAGGGGAGAACCTCCTGGATTTTCTCGAGTTGTGGCAGGTCTTCTCGAGTTACGACGGGGACCTCAGGGACCCGCTCTGGTGGCCTCAGGAAAGGCCAGTCCTCATGCGAGTTGCTAGGGGACCTCTCGGGATTCCTCTCCCGTCCATGCCGGGGCCTCAGTCCTTGTGTGGAGTCGGGGCCGGATCCTGAGGATTCCTCTCCAGTGTTGCCATGGATCTTGGGGTGCTTCTGAGTCTCCCCAGGGGAGTCAGGCCTCGTCTCGAGTGGGGGCATGCACGTGCGCTTTCCTCCCGAGCTGCAGCAGTAGTGTCACGCTTCCTGTCACGTGGATCAAGGGATCTGTGGCTTTCCCTCGAGGCTGTCCCTCGAGGCTTTCCCACGAGGCTTTCCCACAGGGCTGTGCCACGTGCCACCTTGGTGTGAGTCGATCCTCGGCGTGAAAGACGAGCTGGTGAAGGGAAAAGAGGTTCCTCTGGAATGGACTGAGACATCTGGGGGACTCTTGAAATGGTGGCACGACCCTGGAGTTCCTCTCGCCGTTCCTGTTGTGAGGGCCTCTTCTTGAGATGCGACGGGAACGCCGGGAACTCTTTCCCGACGAAGCAGGGAAAGGATCCCTGATCTCGAGCTACGAGGCGGAAACGGGGCTCCTCTTGATGTGGGCGGGACCATTGTGATTCCTCTCGAGTGGAGACGGCTAGGTCGGGAAACTTCTTGATTTGCACCAAGGGTGTGAAGGACCCTTTCGAAGTTCCAGAGGTGAGGTGTGATCAGCCTCGAGACGCCTCAGCGGAAATGGGCCTCATCTCGCCTGGAGGGGAGAACCTCCTGGATTTTCTCGAGTTGCGGCAGGTCTTCTCGAGTTACGACGGGGACCTCAGGGACCCGCTCTGGTGGCCTCAGGAAAGGCCAGTCCCCAAGCGAGTTGCTAGGGGACCTCTCGGGATTCCTCTCCCGTCCATGCCGGGGCCTCAGTCCTTGTGTGGAGTCGGGGCCGGAACCTGAGGATTCCTCTCCAGTGTTGCCATGGATCTTGGGGTGCTTCTGAGTCTCCCCAGGGGAGTCAGGCCTCGTCTCGAGTGGGGGCATGCACGTGCGCTTTCCTCCCGAGCTGCAGCAGTAGTGTCACGCTTCCTGTCACGTGGATCAAGGGATCTGTGGCTTTCCCTCGAGGCTGTCCCTCGAGGCTTTCCCACGAGGCTTTCCCACAGGGCTGTGCCACGTGCCACCTTGGTGTGAGTCGATCCTCGGCGTGAAAGACGAGCCGGTGAAGTGAAAAGAGGTTCCTCTGGAATGGACTGAGACATCTGGGGGACTCTTGGAATGGTGGCACGACCCTGGAGTTCCTCTCGCCGTTCCTGTTGAGAGGACCTCCTCTTGAGATGCGACGGGAATGCCGGGAACTCTTTCCCGACGAAGCAGGGAAAGGATCCCTCATCTCGAGCTACGAGGCGGAAACGGGGCTCCTCTGGATGTGGGCGGGACCCTCGTGATTCCTCTCGAGGGGAGACGGCTAAGTTGGGGAACTTCTTTATTTGCACCAAGGGTGTAAAGGACCCTTTCGAAGTTCCAGAGGTGAGGTGTGATCAGCCTCGAGACGCCTCAGCGGAAATGGGCCTCATCTCGCCTGGAGGGGAGAACCTCCTGGATTTTCTCGAGTTGCGGCAGGTCTTCTCGAGTTACGACGGGGACCTCAGGGACCCGCTCTGGTGGCCTCAGGAAAGGCCAGTCCCCATGCGAGTTGCTAGGGGACCTCTCGGGATTCCTCTCCCGTCCATGCCGGGGCCTCAGTCCTTGTGTGGAGTCGGGGCTGGAACCTGAGGATTCCTCTCCAGTGTTGCCATGGATCTTGGGGTGCTTCCGAGTCTCCCCAGGGGAGTCAGGCCTCGTCTCGAGTGGGGGCATGCACGTGCGCTTTCCTCCCGAGCTGCAGCAGTAGTGTCACGCTTCCTGTCACGTGGATCAAGGGATCTGTGGCTTTCCCTCGAGGCTGTCCCTCGAGGGTTTCCCACGAGGCTTTCCCACAGGGCTGTGCCACGTGCCACCTTGGTGTGAGTCGATCCTCGGGGTGAAAGACGAGCCGGTGAAGGGAAAAGAGGTTCCTCTGGAATGGACTGAGACATCTGGGGGACTCTTGGAATGGTGGCACGACCCTGGAGTTCCTCTCGCCGTTCCTGTTGAGAGGGCCTCCTCTTGAGATGCGACGGGAACGCCGGGAACTCTTTCCCGCCGAAGCAGGGAAAGGATCCCTCATCTCGAGCTACGAGGCGGAAACGGGGCTCCTCTGGATGTGGGCGGGACCCTCGTGATTCCTCCCGAGTGGAGACGGGTATGTCGGGGAACTTCTTGATTTGCACCAAGGGTGTGAAGGACCCTTTCGAAGTTCCAGAGGTGAGGTGTGATCAGCCTCGAGACGCCTCAGCGGAAATGGGACTGATCTCGCCTGGAGGGGAGAACCTCCTGGATTTTCCGGAGTTGCGGCAGGTCTTCTCGAGTTACGACGGGGACCTCAGGGACCCGCTCTGGTGGCCTCAGGAAAGGCCAGTCCCCAAGCGAGTTGCTAGGGGACCTCTCGGGATTCCTCTCCCGTCCATGCCGGGGCCTCAGTCCTTGTGTGGAGTCGGGGCCGGAACCTGAGGATTCCTCTCCAGTGTTGCCATGGATCTTGGGGTGCTTCTGAGTCTCCCCAGGGGAGTCAGGCCTCGTCTCGAATGGGGGCATGCACGTGCGCTTTCCTCCCGAGCTGCAGCAGTAGTGTCACGCTTCCTGTCACGTGGATCAAGGGATCTGTGGCTTTCCCTCCAGGCTGTCCCTCGAGGCTTTCCCACGAGGCTTTCCCACAGGGATGTGCCACGTGCCACCTTGGTGTGAGTCGATCCTCGGCGTGAAAGACGAGCCGGTGAAGTGAAAAGAGGTTCCTCTGGAATGGACTGAGACATCTGGGGGACTCTTGGAATGGTGGCACGACCCTGGAGTTCCTCTCGCCATTCCTGTTGAGAGGACCTCCTCTTGAGATGCGACGGGAACGCCGGGAACTCTTTCCCGACGAAGCAGGGAAAGGATCCCTCATCTCGAGCTACGAGGCGGAAACGGGGCTCCTCTGGATGTGGGCGGGACCCTCGTGATTCCTCTCGAGGGGAGACGGCTAAGTTGGGGAACTTCTTGATTTGCACCAAGGGTGTGAAGGACCCTTTCGAAGTTCCAGAGGTGAGGTGTGATCAGCCTCGAGACGCCTCAGCGGAAATGGGCCTCATCTCGCCTGGAGGGGAGAACCTCCTGGATTTTCTCGAGTTGCGGCAGGTCTTCTCGAGTTACGACGGGGACCTCAGGGACCCGCTCTGGTGGCCTCAGGAAAGGCCAGTCCCCATGCGAGTTGCTAGGGGACCTCTCGGGATTCCTCTCCCGTCCATGCCGGGGCCTCAGTCCTTGTGTGGAGTCGGGGCTGGAACCTGAGGATTCCTCTCCAGTGTTGCCATGGATCTTGGGGTGCTTCTGAGTCTCCCCAGGGGAGTCAGGCCTCGTCTCGAGTGGGGGCATGCACGTGCGCTTTCCTCCCGAGCTGCAGCAGTAGTGTCACGCTTCCTGTCACGTGGATCAAGGGATCTGTGGCTTTCCCTCGAGGCTGTCCCTCGAGGCTTTCCCACGAGGCTTTCCCACAGGGCTGTGCCACGTGCCACCTTGGTGTGAGTCGATCCTCGGCGTGAAAGACGAGCTGGTGAAGGGAAAAGAGGTTCCTCTGGAATGGACTGAGACATCTGGGGGACTCTTGGAATGGTGGCACGACCCTGGAGTTCCTCTCGCCGTTCCTGTTGTGAAGGCCTCTTCTTGAGATGCGACGGGAACGCCGGGAACTCTTTCCCGACGAAGCAGGGAAAGGATCCCTGATCTCGAGCTACGAGGCGGAAACGGGGCTCCTCTTGATGTGGGCGGGACCATCGTGATTCCTCTCGAGTGGAGACGGCTAGGTCGGGAAACTTCTTGATTTGCACCAAGGGTGTGAAGGACCCTTTCGAAGTTCCAGAGGTGAGGTGTGATCAGCCTCGAGACGTCTCAGTGGAAATGGGCCTCATCTCGCCTGGAGGGGAGAACCTCCTGGATTTTCTCGAGTTGTGGCAGGTCTTCTCGAGTTACGACTGGGACCTCAGGGACCCGCTCTGGTGGCCTCAGGAAAGGCCAGTCCCCATGCGAGTTGCTAGGGGACCTCTCGGGATTCCTCTCCCGTCCATGCCGGGGCCTCAGTCCTTGTGTGGAGTCGGGGCCGGAACCTGAAGATTACTCTCCAGTGTTGCCATGGATCTTGGGGTGCTTCTGAGTCTCCCCAGGGGAGTCAGGCCTCGTCTCGAGTGGAGGTATGCAAGTGCGCTTTCCTCCCGATCTGCAGCAGTAGTGTCACGCTTCCTGTCACGTGGATCAAGGGATCTGTGGCTTTCCCTCGAGGCTGTCCCTCGAGGCTTTCCCACGAGGCTTTCCCACAGGGCTGTGCCACGTGCCACCTTGGTGTGAGTCGATCCTCGGCGTGAAAGACGAGCCGGTGAAGGGAAAAGAGGTTCCTCTGGAATGGACTGAGACATCTGGGGGACTCTTGGAATGGTGGCACGACCCTGGAGTTCCTCTCACCGTTCCTGTTGAGAGGGCCTCCTCTTGAGATGCGACGGGAACGCCGGGAACTCTTTCCCGACGAAGCAGGGAAAGGAGCCCTCATCTCGAGCTACGAGGCGGAAACCGGGCTCCTCTGGATGTGGGCCGGACCCTCGTGATTCCTCTCGAGTGGAGACGGCTAGGTCGGGGAACTTCTTGATTTGCACCAAGGGTGTGAAGGACCCTTTCAAAGTTCCAGAGGGGAGGTGTGATCAGCCTCGAGACGCCTCAGCGGAAATGGGCCTCATCTCGCCTGGAGGGTAGAACCTCCTGGATTTTCTCGAGTTGCGGCAGGTCTTCTCGAGTTACGAAGGGGACGTCAGGGACCCGCTCTGGTGGCCTCAGGAGAGGCCAGTCCCCATGCGAGTTGCTAGGGGACCTCTCGGGATTCCTCTCCCGTCCATGCCGGGGCCTCAGTCCTTGTGTGGAGTCGGGGCCGGAACCTAAGGATTCCTCTCCAGTGTTGCCATGGATCTTGGGGTGCTTCTGAGTCTCCCCAGGGGAGTCAGGCCTCGTCTCGAGTGGGGGCATGCACATGCGCTTTCCTCCCGTGCTGCAGCAGTAGTGTCACGCTTCCTGTCACGTGGATCAAGGGATCTGTGGCTTTCCCTCGAGGCTGTCCCTCGAGGCTTTCCCACGAGGCTTTCCCACAGGGCTGTGCCACGTGCCCCCTTGGAGTGAGTCGATCCTCGGCGTGAAAGACGAGCCGGTGAAGGGAAAAGAAGTTCCTCTGGAATGGACTGAGACATCTGGGGGACTCTTGGAATGGTGGCACGACCCTGGAGTTCCTCTCGCCGTTCCTGTTGAGAGGGCCTCCTCTTGAGATGCGACGGGAACGCCGGGAACTCTTTCCCGCCGAAGCAGGGAAAGGATCCCTCATCTCGAGCTACGAGGCGGAAACGGGGCTCCTCTGGATGTGGGCGGGACCCTCGTGATTCCTCCCGAGTGGAGACGGGTATGTCGGGGAACTTCTTGACTTGCACCAAGGGTGTGAAGGACCCTTTCGAAGTTCCAGAGGTGAGGTGTGATCAGCCTCGAGACGCCTCAGCGGAAATGGGCCTCATCTCGCCTGGAGGGGAGAACCTCCTGGATTTTCTCGAGTTGCGGCAGGTCTTCTCGAGTTACGACGGGGACCTCAGGGACCCGCTCTGGTGGCCTCAGGAAAGGCCAGTCCCCAAGCGAGTTGCTAGGGGACCTCTCGGGATTCCTCTCCCGTCCATGCCGGGGCCTCAGTCCTTGTGTGGAGTCGGGGCCGGAACCTGAGGATTCCTCTCCAGTGTTGCCATGGATCTTGGGGTGCTTCTGAGTCTCCCCAGGGGAGTCAGGCCTCGTCTCGAGTGGGGGCATGCACGTGCGCTTTCCTCCCGAGCTGCAGCAGTAGTGTCACGCTTCCTGTCACGTGGATCAAGGGATCTGTGGCTTTCCCTCGAGGCTGTCCCTCGAGGCTTTCCCACGAGGCTTTCCCACAGGGCTGTGCCACGTGCCACCTTGGTGTGAGTGGATCCTCGGCCTGAAAGACGAGCCGGTGAAGGGAAAAGAGGTTCCTCTGGAATGGACTGAGACATCTGGGGGACTCTTGGAATGGTGGCACGACCCTGGAGTTCCTCTCGCCGTTCCTGTTGAGAGGACCTCCTCTTGAGATGCGACGGGAACGCCGGGAACTCTTTCCCGACGAAGCAGGGAAAGGATCCCTCATCTCGAGCTACGAGGCGGAAACGGGGCTCCTCTGGATGTGGGCGGGACCCTCGTGATTCCTCTCGAGGGGAGACGGCTAAGTTGGGGAACTTCTTGATTTGCACCAAGGGTGTAAAGGACCCTTTCGAAGTTCCAGAGGTGAGGTGTGATCAGCCTCGAGACGCCTCAGCGGAAATGGGCCTCATCTCGCCTGGAGGGGAGAACCTCCTGGATTTTCTCGAGTTGCGGCAGGTCTTCTCGAGTTACGACGGGGACCTCAGGGACCCGCTCTGGTGGCCTCAGGAAAGGCCAGTCCCCATGCGAGTTGCTAGGGGACCTCTCGGGATTCCTCTCCCGTCCATGCCGGGGCCTCAGTCCTTGTGTGGAGTCGGGGCTGGAACCTGAGGATTCCTCTCCAGTGTTGCCATGGATCTTGGGGTGCTTCTGAGTCTCCCCAGGGGAGTCAGGCCTCGTCTCGAGTGGGGGCATGCACGTGCGCTTTCCTCCCGAGCTGCAGCAGTAGTGTCACGCTTCCTGTCACGTGGATCAAGGGATCTGTGGCTTTCCCTCGAGGCTGTCCCTCGAGGGTTTCCCACGAGGCTTTCCCACAGGGCTGTGCCACGTGCCACCTTGGTGTGAGTCGATCCTCGTGGTGAAAGACGAGCCGGTGAAGGGAAAAGAGGTTCCTCTGGAATGGACTGAGACATCTGGGGGACTCTTGGAATGGTGGCACGACCCTGGAGTTCCTCTCGCCGTTCCTGTTGAGAGGGCCTCCTCTTGAGATGCGACGGGAACGCCGGGAACTCTTTCCCAACGAAGCAGGGAAAGGATCCCTCATCTCGAGCTATGAGGCGGAAACGGGGCTCCTCTGGATGTGGGCGGGACCCTCGTGATTCCTCTCGAGTGGAGACGGGTATGTCGGGGAACTTCTTGATTTGCACCAAGGGTGTGAAGGACCCTTTCGAAGTTCCAGAGGGGAGGTGTGATCAGCCTCGAGACGCCTCAGCGGAAATGGGCCTCATCTCGCCTGGAGGGGAGAACCTCCTGGATTTTCTCGAGTTGTGGCAGGTCTTCTCGAGTTACGACGGGGACCTCAGGGACCCGCTCTGGTGGCCTCAGGAAAGGCCAGTCCTCATGCGAGTTGCTAGGGGACCTCTCGGGATTCCTCTCCCGTGCATGCCGGGGCCTCAGTCCTTGTGTGGAGTCGGGGCCGGAACCTGAGGATTCCTCTCCAGTGTTGCCATGGATCTTGGGGTGCTTCCGAGTCTCCCCAGGGGAGTCAGGCCTCGTCTCGAGTGGGGGCATGCACGTGCGCTTTCCTCCCGAGCTGCAGCAGTAGTGTCACGCTTCCTGTCACGTGGATCAAGGGATCTGTGGCTTTCCCTCGAGGCTGTCCCTCGAGGCTTTCCCACGAGGCTTTCCCACAGGGCTGTGCCACGTGCCACCTTGGTGTGAGTGGATCCTCGGCGTGAAAGACGAGCCGGTGAAGGGAAAAGAGGTTCCTCTGGAATGGACTGAGACATCTGGGGGACTCTTGGAATGGTGGCACGACCCTGGAGTTCCTCTCGCCGTTCCTGTTGAGAGGGCCTCCTCTTGAGATGCGACGGGAACGCCGGGAACTTTTTCCCGACGAAGCAGGGAAAGGATCCCTCATCTCGAGCTACGAGGCGGAAACGGGGCTCCTCTGGATGTGGGCGGGACCCTCGTGATTCCTCTCGAGTGGAGACGGGTATGTCGGGGAACTTCTTGATTTGCACCAAGGGTGTGAAGGACCCTTTCAAAGTTCCAGAGGGGATGTGTGATCAGCCTCGAGACGCCTCAGCGGAAATGGGCCTCATCTCGCCTGGAGGGGAGAACCTCCTGGATTTTCTCGAGTTGCGGCAGGTCTTCTCGAGTTACGAAGGGGACCACAGGGACCCGCTCTGGTGGCCTCAGGAAAGGCCAGTCCCCATGCGAGTTGCTAGGGGACCTCTCGGGATTCCTCTCCCGTCCATGCCGGGGCCTCAGTCCTTGTGTGGAGTCGGGGCCGGAACCTGAGGATTCCTCTCCAGTGTTGCCATGGATCTTGGGGTGCTTCTGAGTCTCCCCAGGGGTGTCAGGCCTCGTCTCGAGTGGGGGCATGCACGTGCGCTTTCCTTCCGAGCTGCAGCAGTAGTGTCACGCTTCCTTTCACGTGGATCAAGGGATCTGTGGCTTTCCCTCGAGGCTGTCCCTCGAGGCTTTCCCACGAGGCTTTCCCACAGGGCTGTGCCACGTGCCACCTTGGTGTGAGTCGATCCTCGGGGTGAAAGACGAGCCGGTAAGGGGAAAAGAGGTTCCTCTGGAATGGACTGAGACATCTGGGGGACTCTTGGAATGGTGGCACGACCCTGGAGTTCCTCTCGCCGTTCCTGTTGAGAAGGCCTCCTCTTGAGATGCGACGGGAACGCCGGGAACTCTTTCCCGACGAAGCAGTGAAAGGATCCCTCATCTCGAGCTACGAGGCGGAAACGGGGCTCTTCTGGATGTGGGCGGGACCCTCGTGATTCCTCTCGAGTGGAGACGGGTATGTCGGGGAACTTCTTGATTTGCACCAAGGGTGTGAAGGACCCTTTCAAAGTTCCAGAGGGGAGGTGTGATCAGCCTCGAGACGCCTCAGCAGAAATGGGCCTCATCTCGCCTGGAGGGGAGAACCTCCTGGATTTTCTCGAGTTGTGGCAGGTCTTCTCGAGTTACGAAGGGGACCTCAGGGACCCGCTCTGGTGGCCTCAGGAAAGGCCAGTCCCCATGCGAGTTGCTAGGGGACATCTCGGGATTCCTCTCCCGTCCATGCCGGGGCCTCAGTCCTTGTGTGGAGTCGGGGCCGGAACCTGAGGATTCCTCTCCAGTGTTGCCATGGATCTTGGGGTGCTTCTGAGTCTCCCCAGGGGAGTCAGGCCTCGTCTCGAGTGGGGGCATGCACGTGCGCTTTCCTCCCGAGCTGCAGCAGTAGTGTCACGCTTCCTGTCACGTGGATCAAGGGATCTGTGGCTTTCCCTCGAGGCTGTCCCTCGAGGCTTTCCCACGAGGCTTTCCCACAGGGCTGTGCCACGTGCCACCTTGGTGTGAGTCGATCCTCGGCGTGAAAGATGAGCCGGTGAAGGGAAAAGAGGTTCCTCTGGAATGGACTGAGACATCTGGGGGACTCTTGGAATGGTGGCACGACCCTGGAGTTCCTCTCGCCATTCCTGTTGAGAGGGCCTCCTCTTGAGATGCGACGGGAACGCCGGGAACTCTTTCCCGACGAAGCAGGGAAAGGATCCCTCATCTCGAGCTACGAGGCGGAAACGGGGCTCCTCTGGATGTGGGCGGGACCCTCGTGATTCCTCTCGAGTGGAGACGGGTATGTCGGGGAACTTCTTGATTTGCACCAAAGGTGTGAAGGACCCTTTCGAAGTTCCAGAGGGGAGGTGTGATCAGCCTCGAGACGCCTCAGCGGAAATGGGCCTCATCTCGCCTGGAGGGGAGAACCTCCTGGATTTTCTCGAGTTGCGGCAGGTCTTCTCGAGTTACGACGGGTACTTCAGGAACCCGCTCTGGTGGCCTCAGGAAAGGCCAGTCCCCATGCGAGTTGCTAGGGGACCTCTCGGGATTCCTATCCCGTCCATGCCGGGGCCTCAGTCCTTGTGTGGAGTCGGGGCCGGAACCTGAGGATTCCTCTCCAGTGTTGCCATGGATCTTGGGGTGCTTCTGAGTCTCCCCAAGGGAGTCAGGCCTCGTCTCGAGTGGGGGCATGCACGTGCATTTTCCTCCCGAGCTGCAGCAGTAGTGTCACGCTTCCTGTCACGTGGATCAAGGGATCTGTGGCTTTCCCTCGAGGCTGTCCCTCGAGGCTTTCCCACGAGGCTTTCCCACAGGGCTGTGCCACGTGCCACCTTGGTGTGAGTCGATCCTCGGCGTGAAAGACGAGCCGGTGAAGGGAAAAGAGGTTCCTCTGGAATGGACTGAGACATCTGGGGGACTCTTGGAATGGTGGCACGACCCTGGAGTTCCTCTCGCCGTTCCTGTTGAGAGGGCCTCCTCTTGAGATGCAACGGGAACGCCGGGAACTCTTTCCCGACGAAGCAGGGAAAGGATCCCTCATCTCGAGCTACGAAGCGGAAACGGGGCTCCTCTGGATGTGGGCGGGACCCTCGTGATTCCTCTCGAGTGGAGACGGGTATGTCGGGGAACTTCTTGATTTGCACCAAGGGTGTGAAGGACCCTTTTGAAGTTCCAGAGGGGAGGTGTGATCAGCCTCGAGACGCCTCAGCGGAAATGGGCCTCATCTCGCCTGGAGGGTAGAACCTCCTGGATTTTCTCGAGTTGTGGCAGGTCTTCTCGAGTTACGAAGGGGACCTCAGGGACCCGCTCTGGTGGCCTCAGGAAAGGCCAGTCCCCATGCGAGTTGCTAGGGGACCTCTCGGGATTCCTCTCCCGTCCATGCCGGGGCCTCAGTCCTTGTGTGGAGTTGGGGCCGGAACCTGAGGTTTCCTCTCCAGTGTTGCCATGGATCTTGGGGTGCTTCTGAGTCTCCCCAAGGGAGTCAGGCCTCGTCTCGAGTTGGGGCATGCACGTGCGCTTTCCTCCCGAGCTGCAGCAGTAGTGTCACGCTTCCTGTCACGTGGATCAAGGGATCTGTGGCTTTCCCTCGAGGCTGTCCCTCGAGGCTTTCCCACGAGGCTTTCCCACAGGGCTGTGCCACGTGCCACCTTGGTGTGAGTCGATCCTCGGCGTGAAAGACGAGCCTGTGAAGGGAAAAGAGGTTCCTCTGGAATGGACTGAGACATCTGGGGGACTCTTGGAATGGTGGCACGACCCTGGAGTTCCTCTCGCCGTTCCTGTTGAGAGGGCCTACTCTTGAGATGCGACAGGAACGCCGGGAACTCTTTCCCGACGAAGCAGGGAAAGGATCCCTCATCTCGAGCTACGAGGCCGAAACGGGGCTCCTCTGGATGTGGGCGGGACCCTCGTGATTCCTCTCGAGTGGAGACGGGTATGTCGGGGAACTTCTTGATTTGCACCAAGGGTGTGAAGGAGCCTTTCGAAGTTCCAGAGGTGAGGTGTGATCAGCCTCGAGACGCCTCAGCGGAAATGGGCCTCATCTCGCCTGGAGGGGAGAACCTCCTGGATTTTCTCCAGTTGCGGCAGGTCTTCTCGAGTTACGACGGGGACCTCAGGGACCCGCTCTGGTGGCCTCAGGAAAGGCCAGTCCCCATGCGAGTTGCTAGGGGACCTCTCGGGATTCCTCTCCCGTCCATGCCGGGGCCTCAGTCCTTGTGTGGAGTCGGGGCCGGAACCTGAGGATTCCTCTCCAGTGTTGCCATGGATCTTGGGGTGCTTCTGAGTCTCCCCAGGGGAGTCAGGCCTCGTCTCGAGTGGGGGCATGCACGTGCGCTTTCCTCCCGAGCTGCAGCAGTAGTGTCACGCTTCCTGTCACGTGGATCAAGGGATCTGTGGCTTTCCCTCGAGGCTGTCCCTCGAGGCTTTCCCACGAGGCTTTCCCACAGGGCTGTGCCACGTGCCACCTTGGTGTGAGTCGATCCTCGGCGTGAAAGACGAGCCGGTGAAGGGAAACGAGGTTCCTCTGGAATGGACTGAGATATCTGGGGGACTCTTGGAATGGTGGCACGACCCTGGAGTTCCTCTCGCCGTTCCTGTTGAGAGGGCCTCCTCTTGAGATGCGACGGGAACGCCGGGAACTCTTTCCCGACGAAGCAGGGAAAGGATCCCTCATCTCGAGCTACGAGGCCGAAACGGGGCTCCTCTGGATGTGGGCAGGACCCTCGTGATTCCTCTCGAGTGGAGACGGGTATGTCGGGGAACTTCTTGATTTGCACCAAGGGTGTGAAGGACCCTTTCGAAGTTCCAGAGGGGAGGTGTGATCAGCCTCGAGACGCCTCAGCGGAAATGGGCCTCATCTCGCCTGGAGGGGAGAACCTCCTGGATTTTCTCGAGTTGCGGCAGGTCTTCTCGAGTTACGACGGGGACCTCAGGGACCCGCTCTGGTGGCCTCAGGAAAGGCCAGTCCCCATGCGAGTTGCTAGGGGACCTCCCGGGATTCCTTTCCCGTCCATGCCCGGGCCTCAGTCCTTGTGTGGATTCGGGGCCGGAACCTGAGGATTCCTCTCCAGTGTTGCCATGGATCTTGGGGTGCTTCTGAGTCTCCCCAAGGGAGTCAGTCCTCGTCTCGAGTTGGGGCATGCACGTGCGCTTTCCTCCCGTGCTGCAGCAGTAGTGTCACGCTTCCTGTCACGTGAATCAAGGGATCTGTGGCTTTCCCTCGAGGCTGTCCCTCGAGGCTTTCCCACGAGGCTTTCCCACAGGGCTGTGCCACGTGCCACCTTGGTGTGAGTCGATCCTCGGCGTGAAAGACGAGCCGGTGAAGGGAAGAGAGGTTCCTCTGAAATGGACTGAGACATCTGAGGGACTCTTGGAATGGTGGCACGACCCTGGAGTTCCTCTCGCCGTTCCTCTTGAGAGGCCATCCTCTTGAGATGCGAGGGAACGCCGGGAACTCTTTCCCGACGAAGCAGGGAAAGGATCCCTCATCTCGAGCTACGAGGCGGAAACGGGACTCCTCTGGATGTGGGCGGGACCCTCGCGTTTCCTCTCGAGTGGAGACGGGTATGTCGGGGAACTTCTTGATTTGCGCCAAGGGTGTGAAGGACCCTTTCGAAGTTCCAGAGGTGAGGTGTGATCAGCCTCGAGACGCCTCAGCGGAAATGGGCCTCATCTGGCCTGGAGGGGAGAACCTAGTGGATTTTCTCGAGTTGCGGCATGTCTTCTCGAGTTACGACGGGGACCTCAGGGACCCGCTCTGGTGGCCTCAGGAAAGGCCAGTCGCCATGCGAGTTGCTAGGGACCAACTCGGGATTCCTCTCCCGTCCATGCCGGGTCCTAAGACCCTCTGTGCAGTCGGGGCCGGAACTTGACGATTCCTCTCCAGTGTTGCCATGGATCTTGGGTTGCTTCTGAGTCTCCCCAAGGGAGTCAGGCCTCGTCTCGAGTGGGGGCATGCACGTGCGCTTTCCTCCCGAGCTGCAGCAGTAGTGTCACGCTTCCTGTCACGTGGATCAAGGGATCTGCAGCTTGCCCACGAGGCTTTCGCTCGAGGCTTTCCCACGAGTCTTTTCCACAGGGCTGTGCCACGTGCCACCTTGGTGTGAGTCGATCCTCGGCGTGAAATACGAGCCGGTGAAGGGAAAAGAGGTTCCTCTGGAATGGACAGAGACATCTGGGGGACTCTTGGAATCGTGGCACCACCCTGGAGTTCCTCTCGCCGTTCCTGTTGAGAGGGCCTCCTCTAGAGATGCGACGGGAACTCCGGGAACTCTTTCCCGACGAAGCAGGGAAAGGATTCATCATCTCGAGCTACGAGGCGGAAACGGGGCTCCTCTGGATGTGGGCGGGACCCTCGCGTTTCCTCTCGAGTGGAGACGGGTATGTCGGGGAACTTCTTGATTTGCACCAAGGGTGTGAAGGACCCTTTCGAAGTTCCAGAGGTGAGGTGTGATCAGCCTCGAGACGCCTCAGCGAAAATGGGCCTCATCTCGCCTGGAGGGGAAAACATCCTGGATTTTCTCGAGTTGCGGCAGGTCTTCTCGAGTTACGACGGGGACCTCAGGGACCCGCTATGGTGGCCTCAGGAAAGGCCAGTCCCCATGCGAGTTGCTAGGGGCCATCTCGGGATTCCTCTCCCGTCCATACCGGGGCCTCAGTCCTTGCGTGGAGCCGGGGCCGGAACCTGAGGATTCCTCTCCAGTGTTGCCATGGATCTTGGGGTGCTTCTGAGTCTCCCCAGGATAGTCAGGCCTCGTCTCGAGTGGGGGCATGCACGTGTGCTTTCCTCCCGAGCTGCAGCAATAGTGTCACGCTTCCTGTCACGTGGATCAACGGATCTGCGGCTTTCCCTCCAGGATTTCACACGAGGCATTCCCACAGGGCTGTGCCATGTTCCACCTTGGTGTGAGTCGATCCTCGGCGTTAAAGACGAGTCAGTGAAGGGAAAAGAGGTTCCTCTGGAATGGACTGAGACTTCTGGGTTACTCTTGGAATGGTGGCACGACCCTGGAGTTCCTCTCGCCGTTCCTGTTGAGAGGGCCTCCTCTTGAGATGCGACGGAAACGCCGGGAACTCTTTCCCGACGAAGCAGGGAAAGGATCCCTCATCTAGATCTACGAGGCGGAAACGGGGCTCCTCTGGATGTGGGCGGGACCCTCGTGATTCCTCTCGAGTGGAGACGGGTATGTCGGGGAACTTCTTGATTTGCACCAAGGGTGTGAAGGACCCTTTCGAAGTTCCAGAGGTGAGGTGTGATCAGCCTCGAGACGCCTCAGCGGAAATGGGCCTCATCTCGCCTGGAGGGGGAGAACCTCCTGGATTTTCTCGAGTTGCGGCAGGTCTTCTCGAGTTACGACGGGGGACCTCAGGGACCCGCTCTGGTGGCCTCAGGAAAGGCCAGTCCCCATGCGAGTTGCTAGGGGACCTCTCGGGATTCCTCTCCCGTCCATGCCGGGGGCCTCAGTCCTTGTGTGGAGTCGGGGCCGGAACCTGAGGATTCCTCTCCAGTGTTGCCATGGATCTTGGGGTGCTTCTGAGTCTCCCCAGGGGAGTCAGGCCTCGTCTCGAGTGGGGGCATGCACGTGCGCTTTCCTCCCGAGCTGCAGCAGTAGTGTCACGCTTCCTGTCACGTGGATCAAGGGATCTGTGGCTTTCCCTCGAGGCTGTCCCTCGAGGCTTTCCCACAAGGCTTTCCCACAGGGCTGTGCCACGTGCCACCTTGGTGTGAGTCGATCCTCGGCGTGAAAGACGAGCCGGTGAAGGGAAACGAGGTTCCTCTGGAATGGACTGAGACATCTGGGGGACTCTTGGAATGGTGGCACGACCCTGGAGTTCCTCTCGCCGTTCCTGTTGAGAGGGCCTCCTCTTGAGATGCGACGGGAACGCCGGGAACTCTTTCCCGACGAAGCAGGGAAAGGATCCCTCATCTCGAGCTACGAGGCCGAAACGGGGCTCCTCTGGATGTGGGCGGGACCCTCGTGATTCCTCTCGAGTGGAGACGGGTATGTTGGGGAACTTCTTGATTTGCACCAAGGGTGTGAAGGACCCTTTCGAAGTTCCAGAGGGGAGGTGTGATCAGCCTCGAGACGCCTCAGCGAAAATGGGCCTCATCTCGCCTGGAGGGGAAAACCTCCTGGATTTTCTCGAGTTGCGGCAGGTCTTCTCGAGTTACGACGGGGACCTCAGGGACCCGCTATGGTGGCCTCAGGAAAGGCCAGTCCCCATGCGAGTTGCTAGGGGCCATCTCGGGATTCCTCTCCCGTCCATACCGGGGCGTAAGACCTTGTGTGGAGGCGGGGCCGGAACCTGAGGATTCCTCTCCAGTGTTGCCATGGATCTTGGGGTGCTTCTGAGTCTCCCCAGGATAGTCAGGCCTCGTCTCGAGTGGGGGCATGCACGTGTGCTTTCCTCCCGAGCTGCAGCAATAGTGTCACGCTTCCTGTCACGTGGATCAACGGATCTGCGGCTTTCCCTCCAGGATTTCACACGAGGCATTCCCACAGGGCTGTGCCATGTTCCACCTTGGTGTGAGTCGATCCTCGGCGTGAAAGACGAGCCAGTGAAGGGAAAAGAGGTTCCTCTGGAATGGACTGAGACATCTGGGTTACTCTTGGAATGGTGGCACGACCCTGGAGTTCCTCTCGCCGTTCCTGTTGAGAGGGCCTCCTCTTGAGATGCGACGGAAATGCCGGGAACTCTTTCCCGACGAAGCAGGGAAGGGATCCCTCATCTCGAGCTACGAGGCGGAAACGGGGCTCCTCTGGATGTGGGCGGGACCCTCGTGATTCCTCTCGAGTGGAGACGGGTATGTCGGGGAACTTCTTGATTTGCAGCAAGGGTGTGAAGGAGCCTTTCTAAGTTCCAGAGGTGAGGTGTGATCAGCCTCGAGACGCCTCAGCGGAAATGGGCCTCATCTCGCCTGGAGGGGAGAACCTCCTGGATTTTCTCCAGTTGCGGCAGGTCTTCTCGAGTTACGACTGGGACCTCAGGGACCCGCTCTGGTGGCCTCAGGAAAGGCCAGTCCCCATGCGAGTTGCTAGGGTACCTCTCGGGATTCCTCTCCCGTCCATGCCGGGGCCTCAGTCCTTGTGTGGATTCGGGGCCGAACCTGAGGATTCCTCTCCAGTGTTGCCATGGATCTTGGGGTGCTTCTGAGTCTACCCAGGGGAGTCAGGCCTGATCTCGAGTGGGGGCATGCACGTGCGCTTTCCTCCCGAGCTGCAGCAGGAGTGTCACGCTTCCTGTCACGTGGATCAAGGGATCTGTGGCTTTCCCTCGAGGCTGTCCCTGGAGGCTTTCCCACGAGGCTTTCCCACAGGGCTGTGCCACGTGCCACCTTGGTGTGAGTCGATCCTCGGCGTGAAAGACGAGCCGGTGAAGGGAAAAAGGGTTCCTCTGGAATGGACTGAGACATCTGGGGGACTCTTGGAATGGTGGCACGACCCTGGAGTTCCTCTCGCCGTTCCTGTTGAGAGGGCCTCCTCTTGAGATGCGACGGGAAGGCCGGGAACTCTTTCCCGACGAAGCAGGGAAAGGATCCCTCATCTCGAGCTACGAGGCGGAAACGGGGCTCCTCTGGATGTGGGCGGGACCCTCGTGATTCCTCTCGAGTGGAGACGGGTATGTCGGGGAACTTCTTGATTTGCACCAAGGGTGTGAAGGACCCTTTCAAAGTTCCAGAGGGTAGGTGTGATCAGCCTCGAGACGCCTCAGCGGAAATGGACCTCATCTCGCCTGGAGGGGAGAACCTCCTGGATTTTCTCCAGATGCGGCAGGTCTTCTCGAGTTACGACGGTGACCTCAGGGACCCGCTCTGGTGGCCTCAGGAAAGGCCAGTCCCCATGCGAGTTGCTAGGGGACCTCTCGGGATTCCTCTCCCGTCCATGCCGGGGGCTCATTCCTTGTGTGGAGTCGGGGCCGGAACCTGAGGATTCCTCTCCAGTGTTGCCATGGATCTTGGGGTGCTTCTGAGTCTCCCCAGGGGAGTAAGGCCTCGTCTCGAGTGGGGGCATGCACGTGCGCTTTCCTCCCGAGCTGCAGCAATAGTGTCACGCTTCCTGTCACGTGGATCAAGGCATCTGTGGCTTTCCCTCGAGGCTGTCCCTCGAGGCTTTCCCACGAGGCTTTCCCACAGGGCTGTGCCACGTGCCACCTTGGTGTGAGTGGATCCTCGGCGTGAAAGACGAGCCGGTGAAGGGAAAAGAGGTTCCTCTGGAATGGACTGAGACATTCGGGGGAATCTTGGAATGGTGGCACGACCCTGGAGTTCCTCTCGCCGTTCCTGTTGAGAGGGCCTCCTCTTGAGATGCGACGGGAACGCCGGGAACTCTTTCCCGATGAAGCAGGGAAAGGATCCCTCATCTCGAGCTACGAGGCGGAAACGGGGCTCCTCTGGATGTGGGCGGGACCCTCGTGATTCCTCTCGAGTGGAGACGGGTATGTCGGGGAACTTCTTGATTTGCACCAAGGGTGTGAAGGACCCTTCCGAAGTTCCAAAGGTGAGGTGTGATCAGCCTGGAGACGCCTCAGTGGAAATGGGCCTCATCTCGCCTGGAGGGGAGAACCTCCTGGATTCTCTCGAGTTGCGGCAGGTCTTCTCGAGTTACGACGGGGACCTCAGGGACCCGCTCTGGTGGCCTCAGGAAAGGCCAGTCCCCATGCGAGTTGCTAGGGGACCTCTCGGGATTCCTCTCCCGTCCATGCCGGGGCCTCTGTCCTTGTGTGGAGTCGGGGCCGGAACCTGAGGATTCCTCTCCAGTGTTGCCATGGATCTTGGGGTGCTTCTGAGTCTCCCCAGGGGAGTCAGGCCTCGTCTCGAGTTGGGGCATGCACGTGCGCTTTCCTCCCGAGCTGCAGCAGTAGTGTCACGCTTCCTGTCAAGTGGATCAAGGGATCTGTGGCTTTCCCTCGAGGCTGTCCCACAGGGCTGTGCCACGTGCCACCTTGGTGTGAGTCGATCCTCGGGGTGAAAGACGAGCCGGTGAAGGGAAAAGAGGTTCCTCTGGAATGGACTGAGACATCTGGGGGACTCTTGGAATGGTGGCACGACCCTGGAGTTCCTCTCGCCGTTCCTGTTGAGAGGGCCTCCTCTTGAGATGCGACGGGAACGCCGGGAACTCTTTCACGATGAAGCAGGGAAAGGATCCCTCATCTCAAGCTACGAGGCGGAAACGGGGCTCCTCTGGATATGGGCGGGACCCTCGTGATTCCTCTCGAGTGGAGACGGGTATGTCGGGGAACTTCTTGATTTGCACCAAGGGTGTGAAGGAGCCTTTCGAAGTTCCAAAGGTGAGGTGTGATCAGCCTCGAGACGCCTCAGCAGAAATGGGCCTCATCTCGCCTGGAGGGGAGAACCTCCTGGATTTTCTCGAGTTGTGGCAGGTCGTCTCGAGTTACGACGGGGACCTCAGGGACCCGCTCTGGTGGCCTCAGGAAAGGCCAGTCCCCATGCGAGTTGCTAGGGGACCTCTCGGGATTCCTCTCCCGTCCATGCCGGGGCCTCAGTCCTTGTGTGGAGTCGGGGCCGGAACCTGAGGATTCCTCTCCAGTGTTGCCATGGATCTTGGGGTGCTTCTGAGTCTCCCCAGGGGAGTCAGGCCTCGTCTCGAGTGGGGGCATGCACGTGCGCTTTCCTCCCGAGCTGCAGCAGGAGTGTCACGCTTCCTGTCACGTGGATCAAGGGATCTGTGGCTTTCCCTCGAGGCTGTCCCTCGAGGCTTTCCCACGAGGCTTTCCCACAGGGCTGTGCCACGTGCCACCTTGGTGTGAGTCGATCCTCGGCGTGAAAGACGAGCCGGTGAAGGGAAAAGAGGTTCCTCTGGAATGGACTGAGACATCTGGGGGACTCTTGGAATGGTGGCACGACCCTGGAGTTCCTCTCGCCGTTCCTGTTGAGAGGGCCTCCTCTTGAGATGCGACGGGAACGCCGGGAACTCTTTCCCGACGAAGCAGGGAAAGGATCCCTCATCTCGAGCTACGAGGCCAAAACGGGGCTCCTCTGGATGTGGGCGGGACCCTCGTGATTCCTCTCGAGTGGAGACGGGTATGTCGGGGAACTTCTTGATTTGCATCAAGCGTGTGAAGGACCCTTTCGAAGTTCCAGAGGTGAGGTGTGATCAGCCTCGAGACGCCTCAGCGGAAATGGGCCTCATCTCGCCTGGAGGGGAGAACCTCCTGGATTTTCTCGAGTTGCGGCAGGTCTTCTCGAGTTACGACGGGGACCTCAGGGACCCGCTCTGGTGGCCTCAGGAAAGGCCAGTCCCCATGCGAGTTGCTAGGGGACCTCTCGGGATTCCTCTCCCGTCCATGCCGGGGCCTCAGTCCTTGTGTGGAGTCGGGGCCGGAACCTGAGGATTCCTCTCCAGTGTTGCCATGGATCTTGGGGTGCTTCTGAGTCTCCCCAGGGGAGTCAGGCCTCGTCTCGAGTTGGGGCATGCACGTGCGCTTTCCTCCCGAGCTGCAGCAGTAGTGTCACGCTTCCTGTCACGTGGATCAAGGGATCTGCGGCTTTCCCTCGAGGCTGTCCCTCGAGGCTTTCCCACAGGGCTGTGCCACGTGCCACCTTGGTGTGAGTCGATCCTCGGCGTGAAAGACGAGCCGGTGAAGGGAAAAGAGGTTCCTCTGAAATGGACTGAGACATCTGGGGGACTCTTGGAATGGTGGCACGACCCTGGAGTTCCTCTCGCGGTTCCTGTTGAGAGGGCCTCCTCTTGAGATGCGACGGGAACACCGGGAACTCTTTCCCGATGAAGCTGGGAAAGGATCCCTCATCTCGAGCTACGAGGCGGAAACGGGGCTCCTCTGGATGTGGGCGGGACCCTCGTGATTCCTCTCGAGTGGAGACGGGTATGTCGGGGAACTTCTTGATTTGCACCAAGGGTGTGAAGGAGCCTTTCGAAGTTCCAGAGGTGAGGTGTGATCAGCCTCGAGACGCCTCAGCAGAAATGGGCCTCATCTCGCCTGGAGGGGAGAACCTCCTGGATTTTCTCGAGTTGCGGCAGGTCTTCTCGAGTTACGACTGGGACCTCAGGGACCCGCTCTGGTGGCCTCAGGAAAGGCCAGTCCCCATGCGAGTTGCTAGGGGACCTCTCGGGATTCCTCTCCCGTCCATGCCGGGGCCTCAGTCCTTGTGTGGAGTCGGGGCCGGAACCTGAGGATTCCTCTCCAGTGTTGCCATGGATCTTGGGGTGCTTCTGAGTCTCCCCAGGGGAGTCAGGCCTCGTCTCGAGTGGGGGCATGCACGTGCGCTTTCCTCCCGAGCTGCAGCAGTAGTGTCACGCTTCCTGTCACGTGGATCAAGGGATCTGTGGCTTTCCCTCGAGGCTGTCCCTCGAGGCTTTCCCACGAGGCTTTCCCACAGGGCTCTGCCACGTGCCACCTTGGTGTGAGTCGATCCTCGGCGTGAAAGACGAGCCGGTGAAGGGAAAAGAGGTTCCTCTGGAATGGACTGAGACATCTGGGGGACTCTTGGAATGGTGGCACGACCCTGGAGTTCCTCTCGCCGTTCCTGTAGAGAGGGCCTCCTCTTGAGATGCGACGGGAAGGCCGGGAACTCTTTCCCGACGAAGCAGGGAAAGGATCCCTCATCTCGAGCTACGAGGCGGAAACGGGGCTCCTCTGGATGTGGGCGGGACCCTCGTGATTCCTCTCGAGTGGAGACGGCTAGGTCGGGGAACTTCTTGATTTGCACCAAGGGTGTGAAGGACCCTTTCGAAGTTCCAGAGGTGAGGTGTGATCAGCCTCGAGACGCCTCAGCGGAAATGGGCCTCATCTCGCCTGGAGGGGAGAACCTCCTGGATTTTCTCGAGTTGTGGCAGGTCTTCTCGAGTTACGGCGGGGACCTCAGGGACCCGCTCTGGTGGCCTCAGGAAAGGCCAGTCCCCATGCGAGTTGCTAGGGGACCTCTCGGGATTCCTCTCCCGTCCATGCCGGGGCCTCAGTCCTTGTGTGGAGTTGGGGCCGGAACCTGAGGATTCCTCTCCAGTGTTGCCATGGATCTTGGGGTGCTTCTGAGTCTCCCGAGGGGAGTCAGGCCTCGTGTCGAGTGGGGGCATGCACGTGCGCTTTCCTCCCGAGCTGCAGCAGTAGTGTCACGCTTCCTGTCACGTGGATCAAGGGATCTGCGGCTTTCCCTCGAGGCTGTCCCTCTAGGCTTTCCCACAGGGCTGTGCCACGTGCCACCTTGTTGTGAGTCGATCCTCGGCGTGAAAGACGAGCCGGTGAAGGGAAAAGAGGTTCCTCTGGAATGGACTGAGACATCTGGGGGACTCTTGGAATGGTGGCACGACCCTGGAGTTCCTCTCGCCGTTCCTGTTGAGAGGGCCTCCTCTTGAGATGCGACGGGAAGGCCGGGAACTCTTTCCCGACGAAGCAGGGAAAGGATCCCTCATCTCGAGCTACGAGGCGGAAACGGGGCTCCTCTGGATGTGGGCGGGACCCTCGTGATTCCTCTCGAGTGGAGACGGCTAGGTCGGGGAACTTCTTGATTTGCACCAAGTGTGTGAAGGACCCTTTCGAAGTTCCAGAGGTGAGGTGTGATCAGCCTCGAGACGCCTCAGCGGAAATGGGCCTCATCTCGCCTGGAGGGGAGAACCTCCTGGATTTTCTCGAGTTGCGGCAGGTCTTCTCGAGTTACGACGGGGACCTCAGGGACCCGCTCTGGTGGCCTCAGGAAAGGCCAGTCCCCATGCGAGTTGCTAGGGGACCTCTCGGGATTCCTCTCCCGTCCATGCCGGGGCCTCAGTCCTTGTGTGGATTCGGGGCCGGAACCTGAGGATTCCTCTCCAGTGTTGCCATGGATCTTGGGGTGCTTCTGAGTCTCCCCAGGGGAGTCAGGCCTCGTGTCGAGTGGGGTATGCACGTGCGCTTTCCTCCCGAGCTGCAGCAGTAGTGTCATGCTTCCTGTCACGTGGATCAAGGGATCTGCGGCTTTCCCTCGAGGCTGTCCCTCGAGGCTTTCCCCCGAGGCTTTCCCACATGGCTGTGCCACGTGCCACCTTGGTGTGAGTCGATCCTCGGCGTGAAAGACGAGCCGGTGAAGGAAAAGAGGTTCCTCTGGAATGGACTGAGACATCTGGGGGACTCTTGGAATGGTGGCACGACCCTGGAGTTCCTCTCGCCGTTCCTGTTGAGAGGGCCTCCTCTTGAGATGCGACGGGAACGCCGGGAACTCTTTCCCGATGAAGCAGGGAAAGGATCCCTCATCTCGAGCTACGAGGCGGAAACGGGGCTCCTCTGGATGTGGGCGGGACCCTCGTGATTCCTCTCGAGTGGAGACGGGTATGTCGGGGAACTTCTTGATTTGCACCAAGGGTGTGAAGGAGCCTTTCGAAGTTCCAGAGGTGAGGTGTGATCAGCCTCGAGACGCCTCAGCAGAAATGGGCCTCATCTCGCCTGGAGGGGAGAACCTCCTGGATTTTCTCGAGTTGCGGCAGGTCTTCTCGAGTTACGACGGGGACCTCAGGGACCCGCTCTGGTGGCCTCAGGAAAGGCCAGTCCCCATGCGAGTTGCTAGGGCACCTCTCGGGATTCCTCTCCCGTCCATGCCGGGGCCTCAGTCCTTGTGTGGAGTCGGGGCCGGAACCTGAGGATTCCTCTCCAGTGTTGCCATGGATCTTGGGGTGCTTCTGAGTCTCCCCAGGGGAGTCAGGCCTCGTCTCGATTGGGGCCATGCACGTGTGCTTTCCTGCCGAGCTGCAGCAGTAGTGTCACGCTTCCTGTCACGTGGATCAAGGGATCTGTGGCTTACCCTCGAGGCTGTCCCTCGAGGCTTTCCCACGAGGCTTTCCCACAGGGCTGTGCCACGTGCCACCTTGGTGTGAGTCGATCCTCGGCGTGAAAGACGAGCCGGTGAAGGGAAAAGAGGTTCCTCTGGAATGGACTGAGACATCTGGGGGACTCTTGGAATGGTGGCACGACCCTGGAGTTCCTCTCGCCGTTCCTGTTGAGAGGGCCTCCTCTTGAGATGCGACGGGAACGCCGGGAACTCTTTCCCGACGAAGCAGGGAAAGGATCCCTCATCTCGAGCTACAAGGCGGAAACGGGGCTCCTCTGGATGTGGGCGGGACCCTCGTGATTCCTCTCGAGTGGAGACGGCTAGGTCGGGGAACTTCTTGATTTGCACCAAGGGTGTGAAGGACCCTTTCGAAGTTCCAGAGGGGAGGTGTGATCAGCCTCGAGACCCCTCAGCGGAAATGGGCCTCATCTCGCCTGGAGGGGAGAACCTCCTGGATTTTCTCGAGTTGCAGCAGGTCTTCTCGAGTTACGACGGGGGACCTCAGGGACCCGCTCTGGTGGCCTCAGGAAAGGCCAGTCCCCATGCGAGTTGCTAGGGGACCTCTCGGGATTCCTCTCCCGTCCATGCCGGGGCCTCAGTCCTTGTGTGGAGTCGGGGCCGGAACCTGAGGATTCCTCTCCAGTGTTGCCATGGATCTTGGGGTGCTTCTGAGTCTCCCCAGGGGAGTCAGGCCTCGTCTCGAGTTGGGGGCATGCACGTGCGCTTTCCTCCCGAGCTGCAGCAGTAGTGTCAGGCTTCCTGTCACGTGGATCAAGGGATCTGTGGCTTTCCCTCGAGGCTGTCCCTCGAGGCTTTCCCACGAGGCTTTCCCACAGGGCTGTGCCACGTGCCACCTTGGTGTGAGTCGATCCTCGGCGTGAAAGACGAGCCGGTGAAGGGAAAAGTGGTTCCTCTGGAATGGACTGAGACATCTGGGGGACTCTTGGAATGGTGGCACGACCCTGGAGTTCCTCTCGCCGTTCCTGTTGAGAGGGCCTCCTCTTGAGATGCGACGGGAAGGCCGGGAACTCTTTCCCGACGAAGCAGGGAACGGATCCCTCATCTCGAGCTACGAGGCAGAAACGGGGCTCCTCTGGATGTGGGCGGGACCCTCGTGATTCCTCTCGAGTGGAGACGGCTAGGTCGGGGAACTTCTTGATTTGCACCAAGGGTGTGAAGGAGCCTTTCGAAGTTCCAGAGGTGAGGTGTGATCAGCCTCGAGACGCCTCAGCGGAAATGGGCCTCATCTCGCCTGGAGGGGAGAACCTCCTGGATTTTCTCGAGTTGCGGCAGGTCTTCTCGAGTTACGAAGGGGACCTCAGGGACCCGCTCTGGTGGCCTCAGGAAAGGCCAGTCCCCATGCGAGTTGCTAGGGGACCTCTCGGGATTCCTCTCCCGTCCATGCCGGGGGCCTCAGTCCTTGTGTGGAGTTGGGGCCGGAACCTGAGGATTCCTCTCCAGTGTTGTCATGGATCTTGGGGTGCTTCTGAGTCTCCCCAGGGGAGTCAGGCCTCGTGTCGAGTGGGGGCATGCACGTGCGCTTTCCTCCCGAGCTGCAGCAGTAGTGTCACGCTTCCTGTCACGTGGATCAAGGGATCTGCGGCTTTCCCTCGAGGCTGTCCCTCGAGGCTTTCCCACAGGGCTGTGCCACGTGCCACCTTGGTGTGAGTCGATCCTCGGCGTGAAAGACGATCCGGTGAAGGGAAAAGAGGTTCCTCTGAAATGGACTGAGACATCTGGGGGACTCTTGGAATGGTGGCACGACCCTGGAGTTCCTCTCGCCGTTCCTGTTGAGAGGGCCTCCTCTTGAGATGCGACGGGAACACCGGGAACTCTTTCCCGATGAAGCAGGGAAAGGATCCCTCATCTCGAGCTACGAGGCGGAAACGGGGCTCCTCTGGATGTGGGCGGGACCCTCGTGATTCCTCTCGAGTGGAGACGGGTATGTCGGGGAACTTCTTGATTTGCACCAAGGGTGTGAAGGAGCCTTTCGAAGTTCCAGAGGTGAGGTGTGATCAGCCTCGAGACGCCTCAGCAGAAATGGGCCTCATCTCGCCTGGAGGGGAGAACCTCCTGGATTTTCTCGAGTTGCGGCAGGTCTTCTCGAGTTACGGCGGGGACCTCAGGGACCCGCTCTGGTGGCCTCAGGAAAGGCCAGTCCCCATGCGAGTTGCTAGGGGACCTCTCGGGATTCCTCTCCCGTCCATGCCGGGGCCTCAGTCCTTGTGTGGAGTCGGGGCCGGAACCTGAGGATTCCTCTCCAGTGTTGCCATGGATCTTGGGGGTGCTTCTGAGTCTCCCCAGGGGAGTCAGGCCTCGTCTCGAGTGGGGGCATGCACGTGCGCTTTCCTCCCGAGCTGCAGCAGTAGTGTCACGCTTCCTGTCACGTGGATCAAGGGATCTGCGGCTTTCCCTCGAGGCTGTCCCTCGAGGCTTTCCGACAGGGCTGTGCCACGTGCCACCTTGTTGTGAGTCGATCCTCGGCGTGAAAGACGAGCCGGTGAAGGGAAAAGAGGTTCCTCTGGAATGGACTGAGACATCTGGGGGACTCTTGGAATGGTGGCACGACCCTGGAGTTCCTCTCGCCGTTCCTGTTGAGAGGGCCTCCTCTTGAGATGCGACGGGAACGCCGGGAACTCTTTCACGATGAAGCAGGGAAAGGATCCCTCATCTCAAGCTACGAGGCGGAAACGGGGCTCCTCTGGATGTGGGCGGGACCCTCGTGATTCCTCTCGAGTGGAGACGGGTATGTTGGGGAACTTCTTGATTTGCACCAAGGGTGTGAAGGAGCCTTTCGAAGTTCCAGAGGTGAGGTGTGATCAGCCTCGAGACGCCTCAGCAGAAATGGGCCTCATCTCGCCTGGAGGGGAGAACCTCCTGGATTTTCTCGAGTTGCGGCAGGTCTTCTCGAGTTACGACGGGGACCTCAGGGACCCGCTCTGGTGGCCTCAGGAAAGGCCAGTCCCCATGCGAGTTGCTAGGGGACCTCTCGGGATTCCTCTCCCGTCCATGCCGGGGCCTCAGTCCTTGTGTGGATTCGGGGCCGGAACCTGAGGATTCCTCTCCAGTGTTGCCATGGATCTTGGGGTGCTTCTGAGTCTCCCCAGGGGAGTCAGGCCTCGTGTCGAGTGGGGTATGCACGTGCGCTTTCCTCCCGAGCTGCAGCAGTAGTGTCATGCTTCCTGTCACGTGGATCAAGGGATCTGCGGCTTTCCCTCGAGGCTGTCCCTCGAGGCTTTCCCCCGAGGCTTTCCCACAGGGCTGTGCCACGTGCCACCTTGGTGTGAGTCGATCCTCGGCGTGAAAGACGAGCCGGTGAAGGGAAAAGAGGTTCCTCTGGAATGGACTGAGACATCTGGGGGACTCTTGGAATGGTGGCACGACCCTGGAGTTCCTCTCGCCGTTCCTGTTGAGAGGGCCTCCTCTTGAGATGCGACGGGAACGCCGGGAACTCTTTCCCGATGAAGCAGGGAAAGGATCCCTCATCTCGAGCTACGAGGCGGAAACGGGGCTCCTCTGGATGTGGGCGGGACCCTCGTGATTCCTCTCGAGTGGAGACGGGTATGTTGGGGAACTTCTTGATTTGCAGCAAGGGTGTGAAGGAGCCTTTCGAAGTTCCAGAGGTGAGGTGTGATCAGCCTCGAGACGCCTCAGCAGAAATGGGCCTCATCTCGCCTGGAGGGGAGAACCTCCTGGATTTTCTCGAGTTGCGGCAGGTCTTCTCGAGTTACGACGGGGACCTCAGGGACCCGCTCTGGTGGCCTCAGGAAAGGCCAGTCCCCATGCGAGTTGCTAGGGCACCTCTCGGGATTCCTCTCCCGTCCATGCCGGGGCCTCAGTCCTTGTGTGGAGTCGTGGCCGGAACCTGAGGATTCCTCTCCAGTGTTGCCATGGATCTTGGGGTGCTTCTGAGTCTCCCCAGGGGAGTCAGGCCTCGTCTCGATTGGGGCCATGCACGTGTGCTTTCCTGCCGAGCTGCAGCAGTAGTGTCACGCTTCCTGTCACGTGGATCAAGGGATCTGTGGCTTACCCTCGAGGCTGTCCCTCGAGGCTTTCCCACGAGGCTTTCCCACAGGGCTGTGCCACGTGCCACCTTGGTGTGAGTCGATCCTCGGCGTGAAAGACGAGCCGGTGAAGGGAAAAGAGGTTCCTCTGGAATGGACTGAGACATCTGGGGGACTCTTGGAATGGTGGCACGACCCTGGAGTTCCTCTCGCCGTTCCTGTTGAGAGGGCCTCCTCTTGAGATGCGACGGGAACGCCGGGAACTCTTTCCCGACGAAGCAGGGAAAGGATCCCTCATCTCGAGCTACGAGGCGGAAACGGGGCTCCTCTGGATGTGGGCGGGACCCTCGTGATTCCTCTCGAGTGGAGACGGCTAGGTCGGGGAACTTCTTGATTTGCACCAAGGGTGTGAAGGACCCTTTCGAAGTTCCAGAGGGGAGGTGTGATCAGCCTCGAGACGCCCTCAGCGGAAATGGGCCTCATCTCGCCTGGAGGGGAGAACCTCCTGGATTTTCTCGAGTTGCGGCAGGTCTTCTCGAGTTACGAAGGGGACCTCAGGGACCCGCTCTGGTGGCCTCAGGAAAGGCCAGTCCCCATGCGAGTTGCTAGGGGACCTCTCGGGATTCCTCTCCCGTCCATGCCGGTGCCTCAGTCCTTGTGTGGAGTTGGGGCCGGAACCTGAGGATTCCTCTACAGTGTTGTCATGGATCTTGGGGTGCTTCTGAGTCTCCCCAGGGGAGTCAGGCCTCGTGTCGAGTGGGGGCATGCACGTGCGCTTTCCTCCCGAGCTGCAGCATAGTGTCACGCTTCCTGTCACGTGGATCAAGGGATCTGCGGCTTTCCCTCGAGGCTTTTCCAGGAGTCTTTCCCACAGGGCTGTGCCACGTGCCACCTTGGTGTGAGTCGATCCTCGGCGTGAAAGACGATCCGGTGAAGGGAAAAGAGGTTCCTCTGAAATGGACTGAGACATCTGGGGGAACTCTTGGAATGGTGGGCACGACCCTGGAGTTCCCTCTCGCGGTTCCTGTTGAGAGGGCCTCCACTTGAGATGCGACGGGAACACCGGGAACTCTTTCCCGATGAAGCAGGGAAAGGATCCCTCATCTCGAGCTACGAGGCGGAAACGGGGCTCCTCTGGATGTGGGCGGGACCCTCGTGATTCCTCTCGAGTGGAGACGGGTATGTCGGGGAACTTCTTGATTTGCACCAAGGGTGTGAAGGAGCCCTTTCGAAGTTCCAGAGGTGAGGTGTGATCAGCCTCGAGACGCCTCAGCAGAAATGGGCCTCATCTCGCCTGGAGGGGAGAACCTCCTGGATTTTCTCGAGTTGCGGCAGGTCTTCTCGAGTTACGACTGGGACCCTCAGGGACCCGCTCTGGTGGCCTCAGGAAAGGCCAGTCCCCATGCGAGTTGCTAGGGGACCTCTCGGGATTCCTCTCCCGTCCATGCCGGGGCCTCAGTCCTTGTGTGGAGTCGGGGCCGGAACCTGAGGATTCCTTTCCAGTGTTGCCATGGATCTTGGGGTGCTTCTGAGTCTCCCCAGGGGAGTCAGGCCTCGTCTCGAGTGGGGGCATGCACGTGCGCTTTCCTCCCGAGCTGCAGCAGTAGTGTCACGCTTCCTGTCACGTGGATCAAGGGATCTGTGGCTTTCCCCTCGAGGCTGTCCCTCGAGGCTTTCCCACGAGGCTTTCCCACAGGGCTCTGCCACGTGCCACCTTGGTGTGAGTCGATCCTCGGCGTGAAAGACGAGCCGGTGAAGGGAAAAGAGGTTCCTCTGGAATGGACTGAGACATCTGGGGGACTCTTGGAATGGTGGCACGACCCTGGAGTTCCTCTCGCCGTTCCTGTTGAGAGGGCCTCCTCTTGAGATGCGACGGGAAGGCCCGGGAACTCTTCCCGACGAAGCAGGGAAAGGATCCCTCATCTCGAGCTACGAGGCGGAAACGGGGCTCCTCTGGATGTGGGGCGGGACCCTCGTGATTCCTACTCGAGTGGAGACGGCTAGGTCGGGGAACTTCTTCATTTGCACCAAGGGTGTGAAGGACCCTTTCGAAGTTCCAGAGGTGAGGTGTGATCAGCCTCGAGACGCCTCAGCGGAAATGGGCCTCATCTCGCCTGGAGGGGAGAACCTCCTGGATTTTCTCGAGTTGTGGCAGGTCTTCTCGAGTTACGGCGGGGGACCTCAGGGACCCGCCCCTGGTGGCCTCAGGAAAGGCCAGTCCCCATGCGAGTTGCTAGGGGGACCTCTCGGGATTCCTCTCCCGTCCATGCCGGGGCCTCAGTCCTTGTGTGGAGTTGGGGCCGGAACCTGAGGATTCCTCTCCAGTGTTGCCATGGATCTTGGGGGTGCTTATGAGTCTCCCCAGGGGAGTCAGGCCTCGTGTCGAGTGGGGGCATGCACGTGCGCTTTCCTCCCCGAGCTGCAGCAGTAGTGTCACGCTTCCTGTCACGTGGATCAAGGGATCTGCGGCTTTCCCCTCGAGGCTGTCCCTCGAGGCTTTCCCACAGGGCTGTGCCACGTGCCACCTTGTTGTGAGTCGATCCTCGGCGTGAAAGACGAGCCGGTGAAGGGAAAAGAGGTTCCTCTGGAATGGACTGAGACATCTGGGGGACTCTTGGAATGGTGGCACGACCCTGGAGTTCCTCTCGCCGTTCCTGTTGAGAGGGCCTCCTCTTGAGATGCGACGGGAAGGCCGGGAACTCTTTCCCGACGAAGCAGGGAAAGGATCCCTCATCTCGAGCTACGAGGCGGAAACGGGGCTCCTTTGGATGTGGGCGGGACCCTCGTGATTCCTCTCGAGTGGAGACGGCTAGGTTGGGGAACTTCTTGATTTGCACCAAGTGTGTGAAGGACCCTTTCGAAGTTCCAGAGGTGAGGTGTGATCAGCCTCGAGACGCCTCAGCGGAAATGGGCCTCATCTCGCCTGGAGGGGAGAACCTCCTGGATTTTCTCGAGTTGCCGGCAGGTCTTCTCGAGTTACGACGGGGACCTCAGGGACCCGCTCTGGTGGCCTCAGGAAAGGCCAGTCCCCATGCGAGTTGCTAGGGGACCTCTCGGGGATTCCTCTCCCGTCCATGCCGGGGGCCCTCAGTCCTTGTGTGGATTCGGGGGCCGGAACCTGAGGATTCCTCTCCAGTGTTGCCATGGATCTTGGGGTGCTTCTGAGTCTCCCCAGGGGAGTCAGGCCTCGTCTCGATTGGGGCCATGCACGTGTGCTTTCCTGCCGAGCTGCAGCAGTAGTGTCACGCTTCCTGTCACGTGGATCAAGGGATCTGTGGCTTACCCTCGAGGCTGTCCCTCGAGGCTTTCCCACGAGGCTTTCCCACAGGGCTGTGCCACGTGCCACCTTGGTGTGAGTCGATCCTCGGCGTGAAAGACGAGCCGGTGAAGGGAAAAGAGGTTCCTCTGGAATGGACTGAGACATCTGGGGGGACTCTTGGAATGGTGGCACGACCCTGGAGTTCCTCTCGCCGTTCCTGTTGAGAGGGCCTCCTCTTGAGATGCGACGGGGAATGCCGGGAACTCTTTCCCGACGAAGCAGGGAAAGGGATCCCTCATCTCGAGCTACAAGGCGGAGAACGGGGCTCCTCTGGATGTGGGCGGGACCCTCGTGATTCCTCTCGAGTGGAGACGGCTAGGTCGGGGAACTTCTTGATTTGCACCAAGGGTGTGAAGGACCCTTTCGAAGTTCCAGAGGGGAGGTGTGATCAGCCTCGAGACCCCTCAGCGGAAATGGGCCTCATCTCGCCTGGAGGGAGAACCTCCTGGATTTTCTCGAGTTGCAGCAGGTCTTCTCGAGTTACGACGGGGGACCTCAGGGACCCGCTCTGAGTGGCCTCAGGAAAGGCCAGTCCCCATGCGAGTTGCTAGGGGGACCTCTCGGGATTCCTCTCCCGTCCATGCCGGGGGCCCTCAGTCCTTGTGTGGAGTCGGGGCCGGAACCTGAGGATTCCTCTCCAGTGTTGCCATGGATCTTGGGGTGCTTCTGAGTCTCCCCAGGGGAGTCAGGCCTCGTCTCGAGTGGGGGGCATGCACGTGCGCTTTCCTCCCGAGCTGCAGCAGTAGTGTCAGGCTTCCTGTCACGTGGATCAAGGGATCTGTGGCTTTCCCTCGAGGCTGTCCCTCGAGGCTTTCCCACGAGGCTTTCCCACAGGGCTGTGCCACGTGCCACCTTGGTGTGAGTCGATCCTCGGCGTGAAAGACGAGCCGGTGAAGGGAAAAGTGGTTCCTCTGGAATGGACTGAGACATCTGGGGGACTCTTGGAATGGTGGCACGACCCTGGAGTTCCTCTCGCCGTTCCTGTTGAGAGGGCCTCCTCTTGAGATGCGACGGGAAGGCCGGGAACTCTTTCCCGACGAAGCAGGGAACGGATCCCTCATCTCGAGCTACGAGGCAGAAACGGGGCTCCTCTGGATGTGGGCGGGACCCTCGTGATTCCTCTCGAGTGGAGACGGCTAGGTCGGGGAACTTCTTGATTTGCACCAAGGGTGTGAAGGAGCCTTTCGAAGTTCCAGAGGTGAGGTGTGATCAGCCTCGAGACGCCTCAGCGGGAAATGGGCCTCATCTCGCCTGGAGGGGAGAACCTCCTGGATTTTCTCGAGTTGCGGCAGGTCTTCTCGAGTTACGAAGGGGACCTCAGGGACCCGCTCTGGTGGCCTCAGGAAAGGCCAGTCCCCATGCGAGTTGCTAGGGGGACCTCTCGGGATTCCTCTCCCGTCCATGCCGGGGCCTCAGTCCTTGTGTGGAGTTGGGGCCGGAACCTGAGGATTCCTCTCCAGTGTTGTCATGGATCTTGGGGTGCTTCTGAGTCTCCCCAGGGGAGTCAGGCCTCGTGTCGAGTGGGGGCATGCACGTGCGCTTTCCTCCCGAGCTGCAGCAGTAGTGTCACGCTTCCTGTCACGTGGATCAAGGGATCTGCGGCTTTCCCTCGAGGCTGTCCCTCGAGGCTTTCCCACAGGGCTGTGCCACGTGCCACCTTGGTGTGAGTCGATCCTCGGCGTGAAAGACGATCCGGTGAAGGGGAAAAGAGGTTCCTCTGAAATGGACTGAGACATCTGGGGGGACTCTTGGAATGGTGGCACGACCCTGGGAGTTCCTCTCGCCGTTCCTGTTGAGAGGGCCTCCTCTTGAGATGCGACGGGAACACCGGAGAACTCTTTCCCGATGAAGCAGGGAAAGGATCCCTCATCTCGAGCTACGAGGCGGAAACGGGGCTCCTCTGGATGTGGGCGGGACCCCTCGTGATTCCTCTCGAGTGGAGACGGGTATGTCGGGGAACTTCTTGATTTGCACCAAGGGTGTGAAGGAGCCTTTCGAAGTTCCAGAGGTGAGGTGTGATCAGCCTCGAGACGCCTCAGCAGAAATGGGCCTCATCTCGCCTGGAGGGGAGAACCTCCTGGATTTTCTCGAGTTGCGGCAGGTCTTCTCGAGTTACGGCGGGGACCTCAGGGACCCGCTCTGGTGGCCTCAGGAAAGGCCAGTCCCCATGCGAGTTGCTAGGGGACCTCTCGGGATTCCTCTCCCGTCCATGCCGGGGCCTCAGTCCTTGTGTGGAGTCGGGGCCGGAACCTGAGGATTCCTCTCCAGTGTTGCCATGGATCTTGGGGTGCTTCTGAGTCTCCCCAGGGGAGTCAGGCCTCGTCTCGAGTGGGGGCATGCACGTGCGCTTTCCTCCCGAGCTGCAGCAGTAGTGTCACGCTTCCTGTCACCGTGGATCAAGGGGGCTTTCCGACAGGGCTGTGCCACGTGCCACCTTGTTGTGAGTCGATCCTCGGCGTGAAAGACGAGCCGGTGAAGGGAAAAGAGGTTCCTCTGGAATGGACTGAGACATCTGGGGGACTCTTGGAATGGTGGCACGACCCTGGAGTTCCTCTCGCCGTTCCTGTTGAGAGGGCCTCCTCTTGAGATGCGACGGGAACGCCGGGAACTCTTTCACGATGAAGCAGGGAAAGGATCCCTCATCTCAAGCTACGAGGCGGAAACGGGGCTCCTCTGGATGTGGGCGGGACCCTCGTGATTCCTCTCGAGTGGAGACGGGTATGTTGGGGAACTTCTTGATTTGCACCAAGGGTGTGAAGGAGCCTTTCGAAGTTCCAGAGGTGAGGTGTGATCAGCCTCGAGACGCCTCAGCAGAAATGGGCCTCATCTCGCCTGGAGGGAGAACCTCCTGGATTTTCTCGAGTTGCGGCAGGTCTTCTCGAGTTACGACGGGGACCTCAGGGACCCGCTCTGGTGGCCTCAGGAAAGGCCAGTCCCCATGCGAGTTGCTAGGGGACCTCTCGGGATTCCTCTCCCGTCCATGCCGGGGCCTCAGTCCTTGTGTGGATTCGGGGCCGGAACCTGAGGATTCCTCTCCAGTGTTGCCATGGATCTTGGGGTGCTTCTGAGTCTCCCCAGGGGAGTCAGGCCCTCGTGTCGAGTGGGGTATGCACGTGCGCTTTCCTCCCGAGCTGCAGCAGTAGTGTCATGCTTCCTGTCACGTGGATCAAGGGATCTGCGGCTTTCCCTCGAGGCTGTCCCTCGAGGCTTTCCCCCGAGGCTTTCCCACAGGGCTGTGCCACGTGCCACCTTGGTGTGAGTCGATCCTCGGCGTGAAAGACGAGCCGGTGAAGGGAAAAGAGGTTCCTCTGGAATGGACTGAGACATCTGGGGGACTCTTGGAATGGTGGCACGACCCTGGAGTTCCTCTCGCCGTTCCTGTTGAGAGGGCCTCCTCTTGAGATGCGACGGGAACGCCGGGAACTCTTTCCCGATGAAGCAGGGAAAGGATCCCTCATCTCGAGCTACGAGGCGGAAACGGGGCTCCTCTGGATGTGGGCGGGACCCTCGTGATTCCTCTCGAGTGGAGACGGGTATGTTGGGGAACTTCTTGATTTGCACCAAGGGTGTGAAGGAGCCTTTCGAAGTTCCAGAGGTGAGGTGTGATCAGCCTCGAGACGCCTCAGCAGAAATGGGCCTCATCTCGCCTGGAGGGGAGAACCTCCTGGATTTTCTCGAGTTGCGGCAGGTCTTCTCGAGTTACGACGGGGACCTCAGGGACCCGCTCTGGTGGCCTCAGGAAAGGCCAGTCCCCATGCGAGTTGCTAGGGCACCTCTCGGGATTCCTCTCCCGTCCATGCCGGGGCCTCAGTCCTTGTGTGGAGTCGTGGCCGGAACCTGAGGATTCCTCTCCAGTGTTGCCATGGATCTTGGGGTGCTTCTGAGTCTCCCCAGGGGAGTCAGGCCTCGTCTCGATTGGGGCCATGCACGTGTGCTTTCCTGCCGAGCTGCAGCAGTAGTGTCACGCTTCCTGTCACGTGGATCAAGGGATCTGTGGCTTACCCTCGAGGCTGTCCCTCGAGGCTTTCCCACGAGGCTTTCCCACAGGGCTGTGCCACGTGCCACCTTGGTGTGAGTCGATCCTCGGCGTGAAAGACGAGCCGGTGAAGGGAAAAGAGGTTCCTCTGGAATGGACTGAGACATCTGGGGGACTCTTGGAATGGTGGCACGACCCTGGAGTTCCTCTCGCCGTTCCTGTTGAGAGGGCCTCCTCTTGAGATGCGACGGGAACGCCGGGAACTCTTTCCCGACGAAGCAGGGAAAGGATCCCTCATCTCGAGCTACGAGGCGGAAACGGGGCTCCTCTGGATGTGGGCGGGACCCTCGTGATTCCTCTCGAGTGGAGACGGCTAGGTCGGGGAACTTCTTGATTTGCACCAAGGGTGTGAAGGACCCTTTCGAAGTTCCAGAGGGGAGGTGTGATCAGCCTCGAGACGCCTCAGCGGAAATGGGCCTCATCTCGCCTGGAGGGGAGAACCTCCTGGATTTTCTCGAGTTGCGGCAGGTCTTCTCGAGTTACGAAGGGGACCTCAGGGACCCGCTCTGGTGGCCTCAGGAAAGGCCAGTCCCCATGCGAGTTGCTAGGGGACCTCTCGGGATTCCTCTCCCGTCCATGCCGGTGCCTCAGTCCTTGTGTGGAGTTGGGGCCGGAACCTGAGGATTCCTCTACAGTGTTGTCATGGATCTTGGGGTGCTTCTGAGTCTCCCCAGGGGAGTCAGGCCTCGTGTCGAGTGGGGGCATGCACGTGCGCTTTCCTCCCGAGCTGCAGCAGTAGTGTCACGCTTCCTGTCACGTGGATCAAGGGATCTGCGGCTTTCCCTCGAGGCTTTTCCAGGAGTCTTTCCCACAGGGCTGTGCCACGTGCCACCTTGGTGTGAGTCGATCCTCGGCGTGAAAGACGATCCGGTGAAGGGAAAAGAGGTTCCTCTGAAATGGACTGAGACATCTGGGGGACTCTTGGAATGGTGGCACGACCCTGGAGTTCCTCTCGCGGTTCCTGTTGAGAGGGCCTCCACTTGAGATGCGACGGGAACACCGGGAACTCTTTCCCGATGAAGCAGGGAAAGGATCCCTCATCTCGAGCTACGAGGCGGAAACGGGGCTCCTCTGGATGTGGGCGGGACCCTCGTGATTCCTCTCGAGTGGAGACGGGTATGTCGGGGAACTTCTTGATTTGCACCAAGGGTGTGAAGGAGCCTTTCGAAGTTCCAGAGGTGAGGTGTGATCAGCCTCGAGACGCCTCAGCAGAAATGGGCCTCATCTCGCCTGGAGGGGAGAACCTCCTGGATTTTCTCGAGTTGCGGCAGGTCTTCTCGAGTTACGACTGGGACCTCAGGGACCCGCTCTGGTGGCCTCAGGAAAGGCCAGTCCCCATGCGAGTTGCTAGGGGACCTCTCGGGATTCCTCTCCCGTCCATGCCGGGGCCTCAGTCCTTGTGTGGAGTCGGGGCCGGAACCTGAGGATTCCTTTCCAGTGTTGCCATGGATCTTGGGGTGCTTCTGAGTCTCCCCAGGGGAGTCAGGCCTCGTCTCGAGTGGGGGCATGCACGTGCGCTTTCCTCCCGAGCTGCAGCAGTAGTGTCACGCTTCCTGTCACGTGGATCAAGGGATCTGTGGCTTTCCCTCGAGGCTGTCCCTCGAGGCTTTCCCACGAGGCTTTCCCACAGGGCTCTGCCACGTGCCACCTTGGTGTGAGTCGATCCTCGGCGTGAAAGACGAGCCGGTGAAGGGAAAAGAGGTTCCTCTGGAATGGACTGAGACATCTGGGGGACTCTTGGAATGGTGGCACGACCCTGGAGTTCCTCTCGCCGTTCCTGTTGAGAGGGCCTCCTCTTGAGATGCGACGGGAAGGCCGGGAACTCTTTCCCGACGAAGCAGGGAACGGATCCCTCATCTCGAGCTACGAGGCGGAAACGGGGCTCCTCTGGATGTGGGCGGGACCCTCGTGATTCCTCTCGAGTGGAGACGGCTAGGTCGGGGAACTTCTTCATTTGCACCAAGGGTGTGAAGGACCCTTTCGAAGTTCCAGAGGTGAGGTGTGATCAGCCTCGAGACGCCTCAGCGGAAATGGGCCTCATCTCGCCTGGAGGGGAGAACCTCCTGGATTTTCTCGAGTTGTGGCAGGTCTTCTCGAGTTACGGCGGGGACCTCAGGGACCCGCCCTGGTGGCCTCAGGAAAGGCCAGTCCCCATGCGAGTTGCTAGGGGACCTCTCGGGATTCCTCTCCCGTCCATGCCGGGGCCTCAGTCCTTGTGTGGAGTTGGGGCCGGAACCTGAGGATTCCTCTCCAGTGTTGCCATGGATCTTGGGGTGCTTATGAGTCTCCCCAGGGGAGTCAGGCCTCGTGTCGAGTGGGGGCATGCACGTGCGCTTTCCTCCCGAGCTGCAGCAGTAGTGTCACGCTTCCTGTCACGTGGATCAAGGGATCTGCGGCTTTCCCTCGAGGCTGTCCCTCGAGGCTTTCCCACAGGGCTGTGCCACGTGCCACCTTGTTGTGAGTCGATCCTCGGCGTGAAAGACGAGCCGGTGAAGGGAAAAGAGGTTCCTCTGGAATGGACTGAGACATCTGGGGGACTCTTGGAATGGTGGCACGACCCTGGAGTTCCTCTCGCCGTTCCTGTTGAGAGGGCCTCCTCTTGAGATGCGACGGGAAGGCCGGGAACTCTTTCCCGACGAAGCAGGGAAAGGATCCCTCATCTCGAGCTACGAGGCGGAAACGGGGCTCCTTTGGATGTGGGCGGGACCCTCGTGATTCCTCTCGAGTGGAGACGGCTAGGTTGGGGAACTTCTTGATTTGCACCAAGTGTGTGAAGGACCCTTTCGAAGTTCCAGAGGTGAGGTGTGATCAGCCTCGAGACGCCTCAGCGGAAATGGGCCTCATCTCGCCTGGAGGGGAGAACCTCCTGGATTTTCTCGAGTTGCGGCAGGTCTTCTCGAGTTACGACGGGGACCTCAGGGACCCGCTCTGGTGGCCTCAGGAAAGGCCAGTCCCCATACGAGTTGCTAGGGGACCTCTCGGGATTCCTCTCCCGTCCATGCCGGGGCCTCAGTCCTTGTGTGGATTCGGGGCCGGAACCTGAGGATTCCTCTCCAGTGTTGCCATGGATCTTGGGGTGCTTCTGAGTCTCCCCAGGGGAGTCAGGCCTCGTGTCGAGTGGGGTATGCACGTGCGCTTTCCTCCCGAGCTGCAGCAGTAGTGTCATGCTTCCTGTCACGTGGATCAAGGGATCTGCGGCTTTCCCTCGAGGCTGTCCCTCGAGGCTTTCCCCAGAGGCTTTCCCACAGGGCTGTGCCACGTGCCACCTTGGTGTGAGTCGATCCTCGGCGTGAAAGACGAGCCGGTGAAGGGAAAAGAGGTTCCTCTGGAATGGACTGAGACATCTGGGGGACTCTTGGAATGGTGGCACGACCCTGGAGTTCCTCTCGCCGTTCCTGTTGAGAGGGCCTCCTCTTGAGATGCGACGGGAACGCCGGGAACTCTTTCCCGATGAAGCAGGGAAAGGATCCCTCATCTCGAGCTACGAGGCGGAAACGGGGCTCCTCTGGATGTGGGCGGGACCCTCGTGATTCCTCTCGAGTGGAGACGGGTATGTCGGGGAACTTCTTGATTTGCACCAAGGGTGTGAAGGAGCCTTTCGAAGTTCCAGAGGTGAGGTGTGATCAGCCTCGAGACGCCTCAGCAGAAATGGGCCTCATCTCGCCTGGAGGGGAGAACCTCCTGGATTTTCTCGAGTTGCGGCAGGTCTTCTCGAGTTACGACGGGGACCTCAGGGACCCGCTCTGGTGGCCTCAGGAAAGGCCAGTCCCCATGCGAGTTGCTAGGGCACCTCTCGGGATTCCTCTCCCGTCCATGCCGGGGCCTCAGTCCTTGTGTGGAGTCGGGGCCGGAACCTGAGGATTCCTCTCCAGTGTTGCCATGGATCTTGGGGTGCTTCTGAGTCTCCCCAGGGGAGTCAGGCCTCGTCTCGAGTGGGGCCATGCACGTGTGCTTTCCTGCCGAGCTGCAGCAGTAGTGTCACGCTTCCTGTCACGTGGATCAAGGGATCTGTGGCTTACCCTCGAGGCTGTCCCTCGAGGCTTTCCCACGAGGCTTTCCCACAGGGCTGTGCCATGTGCCACCTTGGTGTGAGTCGATCCTCGGCGTGAAAGACGAGCCGGTGAAGGGAAAAGAGGTTCCTCTGGAATGGACTGAGACATCTGGGGGACTCTTGGAATGGTGGCACGAACCTGGAGTTCCTCTCGCCGTTCCTGTTGAGAGGGCCTGCTCTTGAGATGCGACGGGAACGCCGGGAACTCTTTCCCGACGAAGCAGGGAAAGGATCCCTCATCTCGAGCTACGAGGCGGAAACGGGGCTCCTCTGGATGTGGGCGGGACCCTCGTGATTCCTCTCGAGTGGAGACGGCTAGGTCGGGGAACTTCTTGATTTGCACCAAGGGTGTGAAGGACCCTTTCGAAGTTCCAGAGGGGAGGTGTGATCAGCCTCGAGACCCCTCAGCGGAAATGGGCCTCATCTCGCCTGGAGGGGAGAACCTCCTGGATTTTCTCGAGTTGCAGCAGGTCTTCTCGAGTTACGACGGGGACCTCAGGGACCCGCTCTGGTGGCCTCAGGAAAGGCCAGTCCCCATGCGAGTTGCTAGGGGACCTCTCGGGATTCCTCTCCCGTCCATGCCGGGGCCTCAGTCCTTGTGTGGAGTCGGGGCCGGAACCTGAGGATTCCTCTCCAGTGTTGCCATGGATCTTGGGGTGCTTCTGAGTCTCCCCAGGGGAGTCAGGCCTCGTCTCGAGTGGGGGCATGCACGTGCGCTTTCCTCCCGAGCTGCAGCAGTAGTGTCAGGCTTCCTGTCACGTGGATCAAGGGATCTGTGGCTTTCCCTCGAGGCTGTCCCTCGAGGCTTTCCCACGAGGCTTTCCCACAGGGCTGTGCCACGTGCCACCTTGGTGTGAGTCGATCCTCGGCGTGAAAGACGAGCCGGTGAAGGGAAAAGTGGTTCCTCTGTAATGGACTGAGACATCTGGGGGACTCTTGGAATGGTGGCACGACCCTGGAGTTCCTCTCGCCGTTCCTGTTGAGAGGGCCTCCTCTTGAGATGCGACGGGAAGGCCGGGAACTCTTTCCCGACGAAGCAGGGAACGGATCCCTCATCTCGAGCTACGAGGCAGAAACGGGGCTCCTCTGGATGTGGGCGGGACCCTCGTGATTCCTCTCGAGTGGAGACGGGTATGTCGGGGAACTTCTTGATTTGCACCAAGGGTGTGAAGGACCCTTTCGAAGTTCCAGAGGTGAGGTGTGATCAGCCTCGAGACGCCTCAGCGGAAATGGGCCTCATCTCGCCTGGAGGGGAGAACCTCCTGGATTTTCTCGAGTTGCGGCAGGTCTTCTCGAGTTACGATGTGGACCTTAGGGACCCGCTCTGGTGGCCTCAGGAAAGGCCAGTCCCCATGCGAGTTGCTAGGGGACCTCTCGGGATTCCTCTCCCGTCCATGCCGGGGCCTCAGTCCTTGTGTGGAGTCGGGGCCGGAACCTGAGGATTCCTCTCCAGTGTTGCCATGGATCTTGGGGTGCTTCTGAGTCTCCCCAGGGGAGTCAGGCCTCGTGTCGAGTGGGGTATGCACGTGCGCTTTCCTCCCGTGCTGCAGCAGTAGTGTCATGCTTCCTGTCACGTGGATCAAGGGATCTGCGGCTTTCCCTCGAGGCTGTCCCTCGAGGCTTTCCCCCGAGGCTTTCCCACAGGGCTGTGCCACGTGCCACCTTGGTGTGAGTGGATCCTCGGCGTGAAAGAGGAGCCGGTGAAGGGAAAAGAGGTTCCTCTGGAATGGACTGAGACATCTGGGGGACTCTTGGAATGGTGGCACGACCCTGGAGTTCCTCTCGCCGTTCCTGTTGAGAGGGCCTCCTCTTGAGATGCGACGGGAACGCCGGGAACTCTTTCCCGATGAAGCAGGGAAAGGATCCCTCATCTCGAGCTACGAGGCGGAAACGGGGCTCCTCTGGATGTGGGCGGGACCCTCGTGATTCCTCTCGAGTGGAGACGGGTATGTCGGGGAACTTCTTGATTTGCACCAAGGGTGTGAAGGAGCCTTTCGAAGTTCCAGAGGTGAGGTGTGATCAGCCTCGAGAGGCCTCAGCAGAAATGGGCCTCATCTCGCCTGGAGGGGAGAACCTCCTGGATTTTCTCGAGTTGCGGCAGGTCTTCTCGAGTTACGACGGGGACCTCAGGGACCCGCTCTGGTGGCCTCAGGAAAGGCCAGTCCCCATGCGAGTTGCTAGGGCACCTCTCGGGATTCCTCTCCCGTCCATTCTGGGGCCTCAGTCCTTGTGTGGAGTCGGGGCCGGAACCTGAGGATTCCTCTCCAGTGTTGCCATGGATCTTGGGGTGCTTCTGAGTCTCCCCAGGGGAGTCAGGCCTCGTCTCGAGTGGGGCCATGCACGTGTGCTTTCCTGCCGAGCTGCAGCAGTAGTGTCACGCTTCCTGTCACGTGGATCAAGGGATCTGTGGCTTACCCTCGAGGCTGTCCCTCGAGGCTTTCCCACGAGGCTTTCCCACAGGGCTGTGCCACGTGCCACCTTGGTGTGAGTCGATCCTCGGCGTGAAAGACGAGCCGGTGAAGGGAAAAGAGGTTCCTCTGGAATGGACTGAGACATCTGGGGGACTCTTGGAATGGTGGCACGACCCTGGAGTTCCTCTCGCCGTTCCTGTTAAGAGGGCCTCCTCTTGAGATGCGACGGGAACGCCGGGAACTCTTTCCCGACGAAGCAGGGAAAGGATCCCTCATCTCGAGCTACGAGGCAGAAACGGGGCTCCTCTGGATGTGGGCGGGACCCTCGTGATTCCTCTCGAGTGGAGACGGGTATGTCGGGGAACTTCTTGAATTGCACCAAGGGTGTGAAGGACCCTTTCGAAGTTCCAGAGGGGAGGTGTGATCAGCCTCGAGACGCCTCAGCGGAAATGGGCCTCATCTCGCCTGGAGGGGAGAACCTCCTGGATTTTCTCGAGTTGCGGCAGGTCTTCTCGAGTTACGACGGGGACCTCAGGGACCCGCTCTGGTGGCCTCAGGAAAGGCCAGTCCCCATGCGAGTTGCTAGGGGACCTCTCGGGATTCCTCTCCCGTCCATGCCGGGGCCTCAGTCCTTGTGTGGAGTCGGGGCCGGAACCTGAGGATTCCTCTCCAGTGTTGCCATGGATCTTGGGGTGCTTCTGAGTCTCCCCAGGGGAGTCAGGCCTCGTCTCGAGTGGGGGCATGCACGTGCGCTTTCCTCCCGAGCTGCAGCAGTAGTGTCACGCTTCCTGTCACGTGGATCAAGGGATCTGTGGCTTTCCCTCGAGGCTGTCCCTCGAGGCTTTCCCACGAGGCTTTCCCACAGGGCTGTGCCACGTGCCACCTTGGTGTGAGTGGATCCTCGGCGTGAAAGACGAGCCGGTGAAGGGAAAAGAGGTTCCTCTGGAATGGACTGAGACATCTGGGGGACTCTTGGAATGGTGGCACGACCCTGGAGTTCCTCTCGCCGTTCCTGTTGAGAGGGCCTCCTCTTGAGATGCGACGGGAACGCCGGGAACTCTTTCCTGACGAAGCAGGGAAAGGATCCCTCATCTCGAGCTACGAGGCGGAAACGGGGCTCCTCTGGATGTGGGCGGGACCCTCGTGATTCCTCTCGAGTGGAGACGGGTATGTCAGGGAACTTCTTGATTTGCACCAAGGGTGTGAAGGACCCTTTCGAAGTTCCAGAGGGGAGGTGTGATCAGCCTCGAGACGCCTCAGCGGAAATGGGCCTCATCTCGCCTGGAGGGGAGAACCTCCTGGATTTTCTCGAGTTGCGGCAGGTCTTCTCGAGTTACGACGGGGCCTCAGGGACCCGCTCTGGTGGCCTCAGGAAAGGCCAGTCCCCATGCGAGTTGCTAGGGGACCTCTCGGGATTCCTCTCCCGTCCATGCCGGGGCCTCAGTCCTTGTGTGGAGTCGGGGCCGGAACCTGAGGATTCCTCTCCAGTGTTGCCATGGATCTTGGGGTGCTTCTGAGTCTCCCCAGGGGAGTCAGGCCTCGTCTCGAGTGGGGGCATGCACGTGCGCTTTCCTCCCGAGCTGCAGCAGTAGTGTCACGCTTCCTGTCACGTGGATCAAGGGATCTGTGGCTTTCCCTCGAGGCTGTCCCTCGAGGCTTTCCCACGAGGCTTTCCCACAGGGCTCTGCCACGTGCCACCTTGGTGTGAGTCGATCCTCGGCGTGAAAGACGAGCCGGTGAAGGGAAAAGAGGTTCCTCTGGAATGGACTGAGACATCTGGGGGACTCTTGGAATGGTGGCACGACCCTGGAGTTCCTCTCGCCGTTCCTGTTGAGAGGGCCTCCTCTTGAGATGCGACGGGAACGCCGGGAACTCTTTCCCGACGAAGCAGGGAAAGGATCCCTCATCTCGAGCTACGAGGCGGAAACGGGGCTCCTCTGGATGTGGGCGGGACCCTCGTGATTCCTCTCGAGTGGAGACGGGTATGTCGGGGAACTTCTTGATTTGCACCAAGGGTGTGAAGGACCCTTTCGAAGTTCCAGAGGGGAGGTGTGATCAGCCTCGAGACGCCTCAGCGGAAATGGGCCTCATCTCGCCTGGAGGGGAGAACCTCCTGGATTTTCTCGAGTTGCGGCAGGTCTTCTCGAGTTACGACGGGGACCTCAGGGACCCGCTCTGGTGGCCTCAGGAAAGGCCAGTCCCCATGAGAGTTGCTAGGGGACCTCTCGGGATTCCTCTCCCGTCCATGCCGGGGCCTCAGTCCTTGTGTGGAGTCGGGGCCGGAACCTGAGGATTCCTCTCCAGTGTTGCCATGGATCTTGGGGTGCTTCTGAGTCTCCCCAGGGGAGTCAGGCCTCGTCTCGAGTGGGAGCATGCACGTGTGCTTTCCTCCCGAGCTGCAGCAGTAGTGTCACGCTTCCTGTCACGTGGATCAAGGGATCTGTGGCTTTCCCTCGAGGCTGTCCCTCGAGGCTTTCCCACGAGGCTTTCCCACAGGGCTGTGCCACGTGCCACCTTGGTGTGAGTCGATCCTCGGCGTGAAAGACGAGCCGGTGAAGGGAAAAGAGGTTCCTCTGGAATGGACTGAGACATCTGGGGGACTCTTGGAATGGTGGCACGACCCTGGAGTTCCTCTCGCCGTTGCTGTTGAGAGGGCCTCCTCTTGAGATGCGACGGGAACGCCGGGAACTCTTTCCCGACGAAGCCGGGAAAGGATCCCTCATCTCGAGCTACGAGGCGGAAACGGGGCTCCTCTGGATGTGGGCGGGACCCTCGTGATTCCTCTCGAGTGGAGACGGGTATGTCGGGGAACTTCTTGATTTGCACTAAGGGTGTGAAGGACCCTTTCGAAGTTCCAGAGGTGAGGTGTGATCAGCCTCGAGACGCCTCAGCGGAAATGGGCCTCATCTCGCCTGGAGGGGAGAACCTCCTGGATTTTCTCGAGTTGCGGCAGGTCTTCTCGAGTTACGACGGGGACCTCAGGGACCCGCTCTGGTGGCCTCAGGAAAGGCCAGTCCCCATGCGAGTTGCTAGGGGACCTCTCGGGATTCCTCTCCCGTCCATGCCGGGGCCTCAGTCCTTGTGTGGAGTCGGGGCCGGAACCTGAGGATTCCTCTCCAGTGTTGCCATGGATCTTGGGGTGCTTCTGAGTCTCCCCAGGGGAGTCAGGCCTCGTCTCGAGTGGGGGCATGCACGTGCGCTTTCCTCCCGAGCTGCAGCAGTAGTGTCACGCTTCCTGTCACGTGGATCAAGGGATCTGTGGCTTTCCCTCGAGGCTGTCCCTCGAGGCTTTCCCACGAGGCTTTCCCACAGGGCTGTGCCACGTGCCACCTTGGTGTGAGTCGATCCTCGGCGTGAAAGGCGAGCCGGTGAAGGGAAAAGAGGTTCCTCTGGAATGGACTGAGACATCTGGGGGACTCTTGGAATGGTGGCACGACCCTGGAGTTCCTCTCGCCGTTCCTGTTGAGAGGGCCTCCTCTTGAGATGCGACGGGAACGCCGGGAACTCTTTCCCGACGAAGCAGGGAAAGGATCCCTCATCTCGAGCTACGAGGCGGAAACGGGGCTCCTCTGGATGTGGGCGGGACCCTCGTGATTCCTCTCGAGTGGAGACGGGTATGTCGGGGAACTTCTTGATTTGCACCAAGGGTGTGAAGGACCCTTTCGAAGTTCCAGAGGGGAGGTGTGATCAGCCTCGAGACGCCTCAGCGGAAATGGGCCTCATCTCGCCTGGAGGGGAGAACCTCCTGGATTTTCTCGAGTTGCGGCAGGTCTTCTCGAGTTACGACGGGGACCTCAGGGACCCGCTCTGTTGGCCTCAGGAAAGGCCAGTCCCCATGTGAGTTGCTAGAGGACCTCTCGGGATTCCTCTCCCGTCCATGCCGGGGCCTCAGTCCTTGTGTGGAGTCGGGGCCGGAACCTGAGAATTCCTCTCCAGTGTTGCCATGGATCTTGGGGTGCTTCTGAGTCTCCCCAGGGGAGTCAGGCCTCGTCTCGAGTGGGGGCATGCACGTGCGCTTTCCTCCCGAGCTGCAGCAGTAGTGTCACGCTTCCTGTCACGTGGATCAAGGGATCTGTGGCTTTCCCTCGAGGCTGTCCCTCGAGGCTTTCCCACGAGGCTTTCCCACAGGGCTCTGCCACGTGCCACCTTGGTGTGAGTCGATCCTCGGCGTGAAAGACGAGCCGGTGAAGGGAAAAGAGGTTCCTCTGGAATGGACTGAGACATCTGGGGGACTCTTGGAATGGTGGCACGACCCTTGAGTTCCTCTCGCCGTTCCTGTTGAGAGGGCCTCCTCTTGAGATGCGACGGGAACGCCGGGAATTCTTTCCCGACGAAGCAGGGAAAGGATCCCTCATCTCGAGCTACGAGGCGGAAACGGGGCTCCTCTGGATGTGGGCGGGACCCTCGTGATTCCTCTCGAGTGGAGACGGCTAGGTCGGGGAACTTCTTGATTTGCACCAAGGGTGTGAAGGACCCTTTCGAAGTTCCAGAGGGGAGGTGTGATCAGCCTCGAGACGCCTCAGCGGAAATGGGCCTCATCTCGCCTGGAGGGGAGAACCTCCTGGATTTTCTCGAGTTGCGGCAGGTCTTCTCGAGTTACGACGGGGACCTCAGGGACCCGCTTGGTGGCCTCAGGAAAGGCCAGTTCCCATGCGAGTTGCTAGGGGACCTCTCGGGATTCCTCTCCCGTCCATGCCAGGGCCTCAGTCCTTGTGTGGAGTCGGGGCCGGAACCTGAGGATTCCTCTCCAGTGTTGCCATGGATCTTGGGGTGCTTCTGAGTCTCCCCAGGGGAGTCAGGCCTCGTCTCGAGTGGGGGCATGCACGTGCGCTTTCCTCCCGAGCTGCAGCAGTCGTGTCACGCTTCCTGTCACGTGGATCAAGGGATCTGTGGCTTTCCCTCGAGGCTGTCCCTCGAGGCTTTCCGACGAGGCTTTCCCACAGGGCTCTGCCACGTGCCACCTTGGTGTGAGTCGATCCTCGGCGTGAAAGACGAGCCGGTGAAGGGAAAAGAGGTTCCTCTGGAATGGACTGAGACATCTGGGGGACTCTTGGAATGGTGGCACGACCCTGGAGTTCCTCTCGCCGTTCCTGTTGAGAGGGCCTCCTCTTGAGATGCGACGGGAACGCCGGGAACTCTTTCCCGACGAAGCCGGGAAAGGATCCCTCATCTCGAGCTACGAGGCGGAAACGGGGCTCCTCTGGATGTGGGCGGGACCCTCGTGATTCCTCTCGAGTGGAGACGGGTATGTCGGGGAACTTCTTGATTTGCACTAAGGGTGTGAAGGACCCTTTCGAAGTTCCAGAGGGGAGGTGTGATCAGCCTCGAGACGCCTCAGCGGAAATGGGCCTCATCTCGCCTGGAGGGGAGAACCTCCTGGATTTTCTCGAGTTGCGGCAGGTCTTCTCGAGTTACGACGGGGACCTCAGGGACCCGCTCTGGTGGCCTCAGGAAAGGCCAGTCCCCATGCGAGTTGCTAGGGGACCTCTCGGGATTCCTCTCCCGTCCATGCCGGGGCCTCAGTCCTTGTGTGGAGTCGGGGCCGGAACCTGAGGATTCCTCTCCAGTGTTGCCATGGATCTTGGGGTGCTTCTGAGTCTCCCCAGGGGAGTCAGGCCTCGTCTCGAGTGGGGGCATGCACGTGCGCTTTCCTCCCGAGCTGCAGCAGTAGTGTCACGCTTCCTGTCACGTGGATCAAGGGATCTGTGGCTTTCCCTCGAGGCTGTCCCTCGAGGCTTTCCCACGAGGCTTTCCCACAGGGCTGTGCCACGTGCCACCTTGGTGTGAGTCGATCCTCGGCGTGAAAGACGAGCCGGTGAAGGGAAAAGAGGTTCCTCTGGAATGGACTGAGACATCTGGGGGACTCTTGGAGTGGTGGCACGACCCTGGAGTTCCTCTCGCCGTTCCTGTTGAGAGGGCCTCCTCTTGAGATGCGACGGGAACGCCGGGAACTCTTTCCCGACGAAGCAGGGAAAGGATCCCTCATCTCGAGCTACGAGGCGGAAACGGGGCTCCTCTGGATGTGGGCGGGACCCTCGTGATTCCTCTCGAGTGGAGACGGCTAGTTCGGGGAACTTCTTGATTTGCACCAAGGGTGTGAAGGACCCTTTCGAAGTTCCAGAGGGGAGGTGTGATCAGCCTCGAGACGCCTCAGCGGAAATGGGCCTCATCTCGCCTGGAGGGGAGAACCTCCTGGATTTTCTCGAGTTGCGGCAGGTCTTCTCGAGTTACGACGGGGACCTCAGGGACCCGCTCTGGTGGCCTCAGGAAAGGCCAGTTCCCATGCGAGTTGCTAGGGGACCTCTCGGGATTCCTCTCCCGTCCATGCCAGGGCCTCAGTCCTTGTGTGGAGTCGGGGCCGGAACCTGAGGATTCCTCTCCAGTGTTGCCATGGATCTTGGGGTGCTTCTGAGTCTCCCCAGGGGAGTCAGGCCTCGTCTCGAGTGGGGGCATGCACGTGCGCTTTCCTCCCGAGCTGCAGCAGTAGTGTCACGCTTCCTGTCACGTGGATCAAGGGATCTGTGGCTTTCCCTCGAGGCTGTCCCTCGAGGCTTTCCGACGAGGCTTTCCCACAGGGCTCTGCCACGTGCCACCTTGGTGTGAGTCGATCCTCGGCGTGAAAGACGAGCCGGTGAAGGGAAAAGAGGTTCCTCTGGAATGGACTGAGACATCTGGGGGACTCTTGGAATGGTGGCACGACCCTGGAGTTCCTCTCGCCGTTGCTGTTGAGAGGGCCTCCTCTTGAGATGCGACGGGAACGCCGGGAACTCTTTCCCGACGAAGCCGGGAAAGGATCCCTCATCTCGAGCTACGAGGCGGAAACGGGGCTCCTCTGGATGTGGGCGGGACCCTCGTGATTCCTCTCGAGTGGAGACGGGTATGTCGGGGAACTTCTTGATTTGCACCAAGGGTGTGAAGGACCCTTTCCAAGTTCCAGAGGTGAGGTGTGATCAGCCTCGAGACGCCTCAGCGGAAATGGGCCTCATCTCGCCTGGAGGGGAGAACCTCCTGGATTTTCTCGAGTTGCGGCAGGTCTTCTCGAGTTACGACGGGGACCTCAGGGACCCGCTCTGGTGGCCTCAGGAAAGGCCAGTCCCCATGTGAGTTGCTAGAGGACCTCTCGGGATTCCTCTCCCGTCCATGCCGGGGCCTCAGTCCTTGTGTGGAGTCGGGGCCGGAACCTGAGGATTCCTCTCCAGTGTTGCCATGGATCTTGGGGTGCTTCTGAGTCTCCCCAGGGGAGTCAGGCCTCGTCTCGAGTGGGGGCATGCACGTGCGCTTTCCTCCCGAGCTGCAGCAGTAGTGTCACGCTTCCTGTCACGTGGATCAAGGGATCTGTGGCTTTCCCTCGAGGCTGTCCCTCGAGGCTTTCCCACGAGGCTTTCCCACAGGGCTCTGCCACGTGCCACCTTGGTGTGAGTCGATCCTCGGCGTGAAAGACGAGCCGGTGAAGGGAAAAGAGGTTCCTCTGGGATGGACTGAGACATCTGGGGGACTCTTGGAATGGTGGCACGACCCTGGAGTTCCTCTCGCCGTTCCTGTTGAGAGGGCCTCCTCTTGAGATGCGACGGGAACGCCGGGAACTCTTTCCCGACGAAGCAGGGAAAGGATCCCTCATCTCGAGCTACGAGGCGGAAACGGGGCTCCTCTGGATGTGGGCGGGACCCTCGTGATTCCTCTCGAGTGGAGACGGGTATGTCGGGGAACTTCTTGATTTGCACCAAGGGTGTGAAGGACCCTTTCGAAGTTCCAGAGGTGAGGTGTGATCAGCCTCGAGACGCCTCAGCGGAAATGGGCCTCATCTCGCCTGGAGGGGAGAACCTCCTGGATTTTCTCGAGTTGCGGCAGGTCTTCTCGAGTTATGACGGGGACCTCAGGGACCCGCTCTGGTGGCCTCAGGAAAGGCCAGTCCCCATGCGAGTTGCTAGGGGACCTCTCGGGATTCCTCTCCCGTCCATGCCGGGGCCTCAGTCCTTGTGTGGAGTCGGGGCCGGAACCTGAGGATTCCTCTCCAGTGTTGCCATGGATCTTGGGGTGCTTCTGAGTCTCCCCAGGGGAGTCAGGCCTCGTCTCGAGTGGGGGCATGCACGTGCGCTTTCCTCCCGAGCTGCAGCAGTAGTGTCACGCTTCCTGTCACGTGGATCAAGGGATCTGTGGCTTTCCCTCGAGGCTGTCCCTCGAGGCTTTCCCACGAGGCTTTCCCACAGGGCTCTGCCACGTGCCACCTTGGTGTGAGTCGATCCTCGGTGTGAAAGACGAGCCGGTGAAGGGAAAAGAGGTTCCTCTGGAATGGACTGAGACATCTGGGGGACTCTTGGAATGGTGGCACGACCCTGGAGTTCCTCTCGCCGTTCCTGTTGAGAGGGCCTCCTCTTGAGATGCGACGGGAACGCCGGGAACTCTTTCCCGACGAAGCCGGGAAAGGATCCCTCATCTCGAGCTACGAGGCGGAAACGGGGCTCCTCTGGATGTGGGCGGGACCCTCGTGATTCCTCTCGAGTGGAGACGGGTATGTCGGGGAACTTCTTGATTTGCACCAAGGGTGTGAAGGACCCTTTCGAAGTTCCAGAGGTGAGGTGTGATCAGCCTCGAGACGCCTCAGCGGAAATGGGCCTCATCTCGCCTGGAGGGGAGAACCTCCTGGATTTTCTCGAGTTGCGGCAGGTCCTCGAGTTACGACGGGGACCTCAGGGACCCGCTCTGGTGGCCTCAGGAAAGGCCAGTCCCCATGTGAGTTGCTAGAGGACCTCTCGGGATTCCTCTCCCGTCCATGCCGGGGCCTCAGTCCTTGTGTGGAGTCGGGGCCGGAACCTGAGGATTCCTCTCCAGTGTTGCCATGGATCTTGGGGTGCTTCTGAGTCTCCCCAGGGGAGTCAGGCCTCGTCTCGAGTGGGGGCATGCACGTGCGCTTTCCTCCCGAGCTGCAGCAGTAGTGTCACGCTTCCTGTCACGTGGATCAAGGGATCTGTGGCTTTCCCTCGAGGCTGTCCCTCGAGGCTTTCCCACGAGGCTTTCCCACAGGGCTCTGCCACGTGCCACCTTGGTGTGAGTCGATCCTCGGCGTGAAAGACGAGCCGGTGAAGGGAAAAGAGGTTCCTCTGGAATGGACTGAGACATCTGGGGGACTCTTGGAATGGTTGGCACGACCCTGGAGTTCCTCTCGCCGTTCCTGTTGAGAGGGCCTCCTCTTGAGATGCGACGGGAACGCCGGGAACTCTTTCCCGACGAAGCAGGGAAAGGATCCCTCATCTCGAGCTACGAGGCGGAAACGGGGCTCCTCTGGATGTGGGCGGGACCCTCGTGATTCCTCTCGAGTGGAGATGGGTATGTCGGGGAACTTCTTGATTTGCACCAAGGGTGTGAAGGACCCTTTCGAAGTTCCAGAGGTGAGGTGTGATCAGCCTGGAGACGCCTCAGCGGAAATGGGCCTCATCTCGCCTGGAGGGGAGAACCTCCTGGATTTTCTCGAGTTGCGGCAGGTCTTCTCGAGTTACGACGGGGACCTCAGGGACCCGCTCTGGTGGCCTCAGGAAAGGCCAGTCCCCATGCGAGTTGCTAGGGGACCTCTCGGATTCCTCTCCCGTCCATTGCGGGGCCTCAGTCCTTGTGTGGAGTCGGGGCCGGAACCTGAGGATTCCTCTCCAGTGTTGCCATGGATCTTGGGGTGCTTCTGATTCTCCCCAGGGGAGTCAGGCCTCGTCTCGAGTGGGGGCATGCACGTGCGCTTTCCTCCCGAGCTGCAGCAGTAGTGTCACGCTTCCTGTCACGTGGATCAAGGGATCTGTGGCTTTCCCTCGAGGCTGTCCCTCGAGGCTTTCCCACGAGGCTTTCCCACAGGGCTGTGCCACGTGCCACCTTGGTGTGAGTCGATCCTCGGCGTGAAAGACGAGCCGGTGAAGGGAAAAGAGGTTCCTCTGGAATGGACTGAGACATCTGGGGGACTCTTGGAGTGGTGGCACGACCCTGGAGTTCCTCTCGCCGTTCCTGTTGAGAGGGCCTCCTCTTGAGATGCGACGGGAACGCCGGGAACTCTTTCCCGACGAAGCAGGGAAAGGATCCCTCATCTCGAGCTACGAGGCGGAAACGGGGCTCCTCTGGATGTGGGCGGGACCCTCGTGATTCCTCTCGAGTGGAGACGGCTAGTTCGGGGAACTTCTTGATTTGCACCAAGGGTGTGAAGGACCCTTTCGAAGTTCCAGAGGGGAGGTGTGATCAGCCTCGAGACGCCTCAGCGGAAATGGGCCTCATCTCGCCTGGAGGGGAGAACCTCCTGGATTTTCTCGAGTTGCGGCAGGTCTTCTCGAGTTACGACGGGGACCTCAGGGACCCGCTCTGGTGGCCTCAGGAAAGGCCAGTTCCCATGCGAGTTGCTAGGGGACCTCTCGGGATTCCTCTCCCGTCCATGCCAGGGCCTCAGTCCTTGTGTGGAGTCGGGGCCGGAACCTGAGGATTCCTCTCCAGTGTTGCCATGGATCTTGGGGTGCTTCTGAGTCTCCCCAGGGGAGTCAGGCCTCGTCTCGAGTGGGGGCATGCACGTGCGCTTTCCTCCCGAGCTGCAGCAGTAGTGTCACGCTTCCTGTCACGTGGATCAAGGGATCTGTGGCTTTCCCTCGAGGCTGTCCCTCGAGGCTTTCCGACGAGGCTTTCCCACAGGGCTCTGCCACGTGCCACCTTGGTGTGAGTCGATCCTCGGCGTGAAAGACGAGCCGGTGAAGGGAAAAGAGGTTCCTCTGGAATGGACTGAGACATCTGGGGGACTCTTGGAATGGTGGCACGACCCTGGAGTTCCTCTCGCCGTTGCTGTTGAGAGGGCCTCCTCTTGAGATGCGACGGGAACGCCGGGAACTCTTTCCCGACGAAGCCGGGAAAGGATCCCTCATCTCGAGCTACGAGGCGGAAACGGGGCTCCTCTGGATGTGGGCGGGACCCTCGTGATTCCTCTCGAGTGGAGACGGGTATGTCGGGGAACTTCTTGATTTGCACCAAGGGTGTGAAGGACCCTTTCCAAGTTCCAGAGGTGAGGTGTGATCAGCCTCGAGACGCCTCAGCGGAAATGGGCCTCATCTCGCCTGGAGGGGAGAACCTCCTGGATTTTCTCGAGTTGCGGCAGGTCTTCTCGAGTTACGACGGGGACCTCAGGGACCCGCTCTGGTGGCCTCAGGAAAGGCCAGTCCCCATGTGAGTTGCTAGAGGACCTCTCGGGATTCCTCTCCCGTCCATGCCGGGGCCTCAGTCCTTGTGTGGAGTCGGGGCCGGAACCTGAGGATTCCTCTCCAGTGTTGCCATGGATCTTGGGGTGCTTCTGAGTCTCCCCAGGGGAGTCAGGCCTCGTCTCGAGTGGGGGCATGCACGTGCGCTTTCCTCCCGAGCTGCAGCAGTAGTGTCACGCTTCCTGTCACGTGGATCAAGGGATCTGTGGCTTTCCCTCGAGGCTGTCCCTCGAGGCTTTCCCACGAGGCTTTCCCACAGGGCTCTGCCACGTGCCACCTTGGTGTGAGTCGATCCTCGGCGTGAAAGACGAGCCGGTGAAGGGAAAAGAGGTTCCTCTGGGATGGACTGAGACATCTGGGGGACTCTTGGAATGGTGGCACGACCCTGGAGTTCCTCTCGCCGTTCCTGTTGAGAGGGCCTCCTCTTGAGATGCGACGGGAACGCCGGGAACTCTTTCCCGACGAAGCAGGGAAAGGATCCCTCATCTCGAGCTACGAGGCGGAAACGGGGCTCCTCTGGATGTGGGCGGGACCCTCGTGATTCCTCTCGAGTGGAGACGGGTATGTCGGGGAACTTCTTGATTTGCACCAAGGGTGTGAAGGACCCTTTCGAAGTTCCAGAGGTGAGGTGTGATCAGCCTCGAGACGCCTCAGCGGAAATGGGCCTCATCTCGCCTGGAGGGGAGAACCTCCTGGATTTTCTCGAGTTGCGGCAGGTCTTCTCGAGTTATGACGGGGACCTCAGGGACCCGCTCTGGTGGCCTCAGGAAAGGCCAGTCCCCATGCGAGTTGCTAGGGGACCTCTCGGGATTCCTCTCCCGTCCATGCCGGGGCCTCAGTCCTTGTGTGGAGTCGGGGCCGGAACCTGAGGATTCCTCTCCAGTGTTGCCATGGATCTTGGGGTGCTTCTGAGTCTCCCCAGGGGAGTCAGGCCTCGTCTCGAGTGGGGGCATGCACGTGCGCTTTCCTCCCGAGCTGCAGCAGTAGTGTCACGCTTCCTGTCACGTGGATCAAGGGATCTGTGGCTTTCCCTCGAGGCTGTCCCTCGAGGCTTTCCCACGAGGCTTTCCCACAGGGCTCTGCCACGTGCCACCTTGGTGTGAGTCGATCCTCGGTGTGAAAGACGAGCCGGTGAAGGGAAAAGAGGTTCCTCTGGAATGGACTGAGACATCTGGGGGACTCTTGGAATGGTGGCACGACCCTGGAGTTCCTCTCGCCGTTCCTGTTGAGAGGGCCTCCTCTTGAGATGCGACGGGAACGCCGGGAACTCTTTCCCGACGAAGCCGGGAAAGGATCCCTCATCTCGAGCTACGAGGCGGAAACGGGGCTCCTCTGGATGTGGGCGGGACCCTCGTGATTCCTCTCGAGTGGAGACGGGTATGTCGGGGAACTTCTTGATTTGCACCAAGGGTGTGAAGGACCCTTTCGAAGTTCCAGAGGTGAGGTGTGATCAGCCTCGAGACGCCTCAGCGGAAATGGGCCTCATCTCGCCTGGAGGGGAGAACCTCCTGGATTTTCTCGAGTTGCGGCAGGTCTTCTCGAGTTACGACGGGGACCTCAGGGACCCGCTCTGGTGGCCTCAGGAAAGGCCAGTCCCCATGTGAGTTGCTAGAGGACCTCTCGGGATTCCTCTCCCGTCCATGCCGGGGCCTCAGTCCTTGTGTGGAGTCGGGGCCGGAACCTGAGGATTCCTCTCCAGTGTTGCCATGGATCTTGGGGTGCTTCTGAGTCTCCCCAGGGGAGTCAGGCCTCGTCTCGAGTGGGGGCATGCACGTGCGCTTTCCTCCCGAGCTGCAGCAGTAGTGTCACGCTTCCTGTCACGTGGATCAAGGGATCTGTGGCTTTCCCTCGAGGCTGTCCCTCGAGGCTTTCCCACGAGGCTTTCCCACAGGGCTCTGCCACGTGCCACCTTGGTGTGAGTCGATCCTCGGCGTGAAAGACGAGCCGGTGAAGGGAAAAGAGGTTCCTCTGGAATGGACTGAGACATCTGGGGGACTCTTGGAATGGTGGCACGACCCTGGAGTTCCTCTCGCCGTTCCTGTTGAGAGGGCCTCCTCTTGAGATGCGACGGGAACGCCGGGAACTCTTTCCCGACGAAGCAGGGAAAGGATCCCTCATCTCGAGCTACGAGGCGGAAACGGGGCTCCTCTGGATGTGGGCGGGACCCTCGTGATTCCTCTCGAGTGGAGACGGGTATGTCGGGGAACTTCTTGATTTGCACCAAGGGTGTGAAGGACCCTTTCGAAGTTCCAGAGGTGAGGTGTGATCAGCCTGGAGACGCCTCAGCGGAAATGGGCCTCATCTCGCCTGGAGGGGAGAACCTCCTGGATTTTCTCGAGTTGCGGCAGGTCTTCTCGAGTTACGACGGGGACCTCAGGGACCCGCTCTGGTGGCCTCAGGAAAGGCCAGTCCCCATGCGAGTTGCTAGGGGACCTCTCGGGATTCCTCTCCCGTCCATTGCGGGGCCTCAGTCCTTGTGTGGAGTCGGGGCCGGAACCTGAGGATTCCTCTCCAGTGTTGCCATGGATCTTGGGGTGCTTCTGATTCTCCCCAGGGGAGTCAGGCCTCGTCTCGAGTGGGGGCATGCACGTGCGCTTTCCTCCCGAGCTGCAGCAGTAGTGTCACGCTTCCTGTCACGTGGATCAAGGGATCTGTGGCTTTCCCTCGAGGCTGTCCCTCGAGGCTTTCCCACGAGGCTTTCCCACAGGGCTGTGCCACGTGCCACCTTGGTGTGAGTCGATCCTCGCGGTGAAAGACGAGCCGGTGAAGGGAAAAGAGGTTCCTCTGGAATGGACTGAGACATCTGGGGGACTGTTGGAATGGTGGAACGACCCTGGAGTTCCTCTCGCCGTTCCTGTTGAGAGGGCCTCCTCTTGAGATGCGACGGGAACGCCGGGAACTCTTTCCCGACGAAGCAGGGAAAGGATCCCTCTTCTCGAGCTACGAGGAGGAAACGGGGCTCCTCTGGATGTGGGCGGGACCCTCGTGATTCCTCTCGAGTGGAGACGGGTATGTCGGGGAACTTCTTGATTTGCACCAAGGGTGTGAAGGACCCTTTTGAAGTTCCAGAGGGGAGGTGTGATCAGCCTCGAGACGCCTCAGCGGAAATGGGCCTCATCTCGCCTGGAGGGGAGAACCTCCTGGATTTTCTCGAGTTGCGGCAGGTCTTCTCGAGTTACGACGGGGACCTCAGGGACCCGCTCTGGTGGCCTCAGGAAAGGCCAGTCCCCATGCGAGTTGCTAGGGGACCTCTCGGGATTCCTCTCCCGTCCATGCCGGGGCCTCAGTCCTTGTGTGGAGTCGGGGCCGGAACCTGAGGATTCCTCTCCAGTGTTGCCATGGATCTTGGGGTGATTCTGAGTCTCCCCAGGGGAGTCAGGCCTCGTCTCGAGTGGGGGCATGCACGTGCGCTTTCCTCCCGAGCTGCAGCAGTAGTGTCACGCTTCCTGTCACGTGGATCAAGGGATCTGTGGCTTTCCCTCGAGGCTGTCCCTCGAGGCTTTCCCACGAGGCTTTCCCACAGGGCTCTGCCACGTGCCACCTTGGTGTGAGTCGATCCTCGGTGTGAAAGACGAGCCGGTGAAGGGAAAAGAGGTTCCTCTGGAATGGACTGAGACATCTGGGGGACTCTTGGAATGGTGGCACGACCCTGGAGTTCCTCTCGCCGTTCCTGTTGAGAGGGCCTCCTCTTGAGATGCGACGGGAACGCCGGGAACTCTTTCCCGACGAAGCCGGGAAAGGATCCCACATCTCGAGCTACGAGGCGGAAACGGGGCTCCTCTGGATGTGGGCGGGACCCTCGTGATTCCTCTCGAGTGGAGACGGGTATGTCGGGGAACTTCTTGATTTGCACCAAGGGTGTGAAGGACCCTTTCGAAGTTCCAGAGGTGAGGTGTGATCAGCCTCGAGACGCCTCAGCGGAAATGGGCCTCATCTCGCCTGGAGGGGAGAACCTCCTGGATTTTCTCGAGTTGCGGCAGGTCTTCTCGAGTTACGACGGGGACCTCAGGGACCCGCTCTGGTGGCCTCAGGAAAGGCCAGTCCCCATGCGAGTTGCTAGGGGACCTCTCGGGATTCCTCTCCCGTCCATGCCGGGGCCTCAGTCCTTGTGTGGAGTCGGGGCCGGAACCTGAGGATTCCTCTCCAGTGTTGCCATGGATCTTGGGGTGCTTCTGAGTCTCCCCAGGGGAGTCAGGCCTCGTCTCGAGTGGGGGCATGCACGTGCGCTTTCCTCCCGAGCTGCAGCAGTAGTGTCACGCTTCCTGTCACGTGGATCAAGGGATCTGTGGCTTTCCCTCGAGGCTGTCCCTCGAGGCTTTCCCACGAGGCTTTCCCACAGGGCTCTGCCACGTGCCACCTTGGTGTGAGTCGATCCTCGGCGTGAAAGACGAGCCGGTGAAGGGAAAAGAGGTTCCTCTGGAATGGACTGAGACATCTGGGGGACTCTTGGAATGGTGGCACGACCCTGGAGTTCCTCTCGCCGTTCCTGTTGAGAGGGCCTCCACTTGAGATGCGACGGGAACGCCGGGAACTCTTTCCCGACGAAGCAGGGAAAGGATCCCTCATCTCGAGCTACGAGGCGGAAACGGGGCTCCTCTGGATGTGGGCGGGACCCTCGTGATTCCTCTCGAGTGGAGACGGCTAGGTCGGGGAACTTCTTGATTTGCACCAAGGGTGTGAAGGACCCTTTCGAAGTTCCAGAGGGGAGGTGTGATCAGCCTCGAGACGCCTCAGCGGAAATGGGCCTCATCTCGCCTGGAGGGGAGAACCTCCTGGATTTTCTCGAGTTGCGGCAGGTCTTCTCGAGTTACGACGGGGACCTCAGGGACCCGCTCTGGTGGCCTCAGGAAAGGCCAGTCCCCATGCGAGTTGCTAGGGGACCTCTCGGGATTCCTCTCCCGTCCATGCCGGGGCCTCAGTCCTTGTGTGGAGTCGGGGCTGGAAACTGAGGATTCCTCTCCAGTGTTGCCATGGATCTTGGGGTGCTTCTGAGTCTCCCCAGGGGAGTCAGGCCTCGTCTCGAGTGGGGGCATGCACGTGCGCTTTCCTCCCGAGCTGCAGCAGTAGTGTCACGCTTCCTTTCACGTGGATCAAGGGATCTGTGGCTTTCCCTCGAGGCTGTCCCTCGAGGCTTTCCCACGAGGCTTTCCCACAGGGCTGTGCCACGTGCCACCTTGGTGTGAGTCGATCCTCGGCGTGAAAGACGAGCCGGTGAAGGGAAAAGAGGTTCCTCTGGAATGGACTGAGACATCTGGGGGACTCTTGGAATGGTGGCACGACCCTGGAGTTCCTCTCGCCGTTCCTGTTGAGAGGGCCTCCTCTTGAGATGCGACGGGAACGCCGGGAACTCTTTCCCGACGAAGCCGGGAAAGGATCCCTCATCTCGAGCTACGAGGCGGAAACGGGGCTCCTCTGGATGTGGGCGGTACCCTCGTGATTCCTCTCGAGTGGAGACGGGTATGTCGGGGAACTTCTTGATTTGCACCAAGGGTGTGAAGGACCCTTTCGAAGTTCCAGAGGTGAGGTGTGATCAGCCTCGAGACGCCTCAGCGGAAATGGGCCTCATCTCGCCTGGAGGGGAGAACCTCCTGGATTTTCTCGAGTTGCGGCAGGTCTTCTCGAGTTACGACGGGGACCTCAGGGACCCGCTCTGGTGGCCTCAGGAAAGGCCAGTCCCCATGCGAGTTGCTAGGGGACCTCTCGGGATTCCTCTCCCGTCCATGCCGGGGCCTCAGTCCTTGTGTGGAGTCGGGGCCGGAACCTGAGGATTCCTCTCCAGTGTTGCCATGGATCTTGGGGTGCTTCTGAGTCTCCCCAGGGGAGTCAGGCCTCGTCTCGAGTGGGGGCATGCACGTGCGCTTTCCTCCCGAGCTGCAGCAGTAGTGTCACGCTTCCTGTCACGTGGATCAAGGGATCTGTGGCTTTCCCTCGAGGCTGTCCCTCTAGGCTTTCCCACGAGGCTTTCCCACAGGGCTCTGCCACGTGCCACCTTGGTGTGAGTCGATCCTCGGCGTGAAAGACGAGCCGGTGAAGGGAAAAGAGGTTCCTCTGGAATGGACTGAGACATCTGGGGGACTCTTGGAATGGTGGCACGACCCTGGAGTTCCTCTCGCCGTTCCTGTTGAGAGGGCCTCCTCTTGAGATGCGACGGGAACGCCGGGAACTCTTTCCCGACGAAGCAGGGAAAGGATCCCTCATCTCGAGCTACGAGGCGGAAACGGGGCTCCTCTGGATGTGGGCGGGACCCTCGTGATTCCTCTCGAGTGGAGACGGCTAGGTCGGGGAACTTCTTGATTTGCACCAAGGGTGTGAAGGACCCTTTCGAAGTTCCAGAGGGGAGGTGTGATCAGCCTCGAGACGCCACAGCGGAAATGGGCCTCATCTCGCCTGGAGGGGAGAACCTCCTGGATTTTCTCGAGTTGCGGCAGGTCTTCTCGAGTTACGACGGGGACCTCAGGGACCCGCTCTGGTGGCCTCAGGAAAGGCCAGTCCCCATGCGAGTTGCTAGGGGACCTCTCGGGATTCCTCTCCCGTCCATGCCGGGGCCTCAGTCCTTGTGTGGAGTCGGGGCCGGAACCTGAGGATTCCTCTCCAGTGTTGCCATGGATCTTGGGGTGCTTCTGAGTCTCCCCAGGGGAGTCAGGCCTCGTCTCGAGTGGGGGCATGCACGTGCGCTTTCCTCCCGAGCTGCAGCAGTAGTGTCACGCTTCCTGTCACGTGGATCAAGGGATCTGTGGCTTTCCCTCGAGGCTGTCCCTCGAGGCTTTCCCACGAGGCTTTCCCACAGGGCTGTGCCACGTGCCACCTTGGTGTGAGTGGATCCTCGGCGTGAAAGACGAGCCGGTGAAGGGAAAAGAGGTTCCTCTGGAATGGACTGAGACATCTGGGGGACTCTTGGAATGGTGGCACGACCCTGGAGTTCCTCTCGCCGTTCCTGTTGAGAGGGCCTCCTCTTGAGATGCGACGGGAACGCCGGGAACTCTTTCCCGACGAAGCAGGGAAAGGATCCCTCATCTCGAGCTACGAGGCGGAAACGGGGCTCCTCTGGATGTGGGCGGGACCCTCGTGATTCCTCTCGAGTGGAGACGGGTATGTCGGGGAACTTCTTGATTTGCACCAAGGGTGTGAAGGACCCTTTCGAAGTTCCAGAGGGGAGGTGTGATCAGCCTCGAGACGCCTCAGCGGAAATGGGCCTCATCTCGCCTGGAGGGGAGAACCTCCTGGATTTTCTCGAGTTGCGGCAGGTCTTCTCGAGTTACGACGGGGACCTCAGGGACCCGCTCTGGTGGCCTCAGGAAAGGCCAGTCCCCATGCGAGTTGCTAGGGGACCTCTCGGGATTCCTCTCCCGTCCATGCCGGGGCCTCAGTCCTTGTGTGGAGTCGGGGCCGGAACCTGAGGATTCCTCTCCAGTGTTGCCATGGATCTTGGGGTGCTTCTGAGTCTCCCCAGGGGAGTCAGGCCTCGTCTCGAGTGGGAGCATGCACGAGCGCTTTCCTCCCGAGCTGCAGCAGTAGTGTCACGCTTCCTGTCACGTGGATCAAGGGATCTGTGGCTTTCCCTCGAGGCTGTCCCTCGAGGCTTTCCCACGAGGCTTTCCCACAGGGCTGTGCCACGTGCCACCTTGGTGTGAGTCGATCCTTGGCGTGAAAGACGAGCCGGTGAAGGGAAAAGAGGTTCCTCTGGAATGGACTGAGACATCTGGGGGACTCTTGGAATGGTGGCACGACCCTGGAGTTCCTCTCGCCGTTGCTGTTGAGAGGGCCTCCTCTTGAGATGCGACGGGAACGCCGGGAACTCTTTCCCGACGAAGCCGGGAAAGGATCCCTCATCTCGAGCTACGAGGCGGAAACGGGGCTCCTCTGGATGTGGGCGGGACCCTCGTGATTCCTCTCGAGTGGAGACGGCTAGGTCGGGGAACTTCTTGATTTGCACCAAGGGTGTGAAGGACCCTTTCGAAGTTCCAGAGGGGAGGTGTGATCAGCCTCGAGACGCCTCAGCGGAAATGGGCCTCATCTCGCCTGGAGGGGAGAACCTCCTGGATTTTCTCGAGTTGCGGCAGGTCTTCTCGAGTTACGACGGGGACCTCAGGGACCCGCTTGGTGGCCTCAGGAAAGGCCAGTTCCCATGCGAGTTGCTAGGGGACCTCTCGGGATTCCTCTCCCGTCCATGCCAGGGCCTCAGTCCTTGTGTGGAGTCGGGGCCGGAACCTGAGGATTCCTCTCCAGTGTTGCCATGGATCTTGGGGTGCTTCTGAGTCTCCCCAGGGGAGTCAGGCCTCGTCTCGAGTGGGGGCATGCACGTGCGCTTTCCTCCCGAGCTGCAGCAGTAGTGTCACGCTTCCTGTCACGTGGATCAAGGGATCTGTTGCTTTCCCTCGAGGCTGTCCCTCGAGGCTTTCCGACGAGGCTTTCCCACAGGGCTCTGCCACGTGCCACCTTGGTGTGAGTCGATCCTCGGCGTGAAAGACGAGCCGGTGAAGGGAAAAGAGGTTCCTCTGGAATGGACTGAGACATCTGGGGGACTCTTGGAATGGTGGCACGACCCTGGAGTTCCTCTCGCCGTTCCTGTTGAGAGGGCCTCCTCTTGAGATGCGACGGGAACGCCGGGAACTCTTTCCCGACGAAGCCGGGAAAGGATCCCTCATCTCGAGCTACGAGGCGGAAACGGGGCTCCTCTGGATGTGGGCGGGACCCTCGTGATTCCTCTCGAGTGGAGACGGGTATGTCGGGGAACTTCTTGATTTGCACTATGGGTGTGAAGGACCCTTTCGAAGTTCCAGAGGGGAGGTGTGATCAGCCTCGAGACGCCTCAGCGGAAATGGGCCTCATCTCGCCTGGAGGGGAGAACCTCCTGGATTTTCTCGAGTTGCGGCAGGTCTTCTCGAGTTACGACGGGGACCTCAGGGACCCGCTCTGGTGGCCTCAGGAAAGGCCAGTCCCCATGCGAGTTGCTAGGGGACCTCTCGGGATTCCTCTCCCGTCCATGCCGGGGCCTCAGTCCTTGTGTGGAGTCGGGGCCAGAACCTGAGGATTCCTCTCCAGTGTTGCCATGGATCTTGGGGTGCTTCTGAGTCTCCCCAGGGGAGTCAGGCCTCGTCTCGAGTGGGGGCATGCACGTGTGCTTTCCTCCAGAGCTGCAGCAGTAGTGTCACGCTTCCTGTCACGTGGATCAAGGGATCTGTGGCTTTCCCTCGAGGCTGTCCCTCGAGGCTTTCCCACGAGGCTTTCCCACAGGGCTGTGCCACGTGCCACCTTGGTGTGAGTCGATCCTCGGCGTGAAAGACGAGCCGGTGAAGGGAAAAAAGGTTCCTCTGGAATGGACTGAGACATCTGGGGGACTCTTGGAGTGGTGGCACGACCCTGGAGTTCCTCTCGCCGTTCCTGTTGAGAGAGCCTCCTCTTGAGATGCGACGGGAACGCCGGGAACTCTTTCCCGACGAAGCAGGGAAAGGATCCCTCATCTCGAGCTACGAGGCGGAAACGGGGCTCCTCTGGATGTGGGCGGGACCCTCGTGATTCCTCTCGAGTGGAGACGGCTAGGTCGGGGAACTTCTTGATTTGCACCAAGGGTGTGAAGGACCCTTTCGAAGTTCCAGAGGGGAGGTGTGATCAGCCTCGAGACGCCTCAGCGGAAATGGGCCTCATCTCGCCTGGAGGGGAGAACCTCCTGGATTTTCTCGAGTTGCGGCAGGTCTTCTCGAGTTACGACGGGGACCTCAGGGACCCGCTCTGGTGGCCTCAGGAAAGGCCAGTCCCCATGCGAGTTGCTAGGGGACCTCTCGGGATTCCTCTCCCGTCCATGCCGGGGCCTCAGTCCTTGTGTGGAGTCGGGGCCGGAACCTGAGGATTCCTCTCCAGTGTTGCCATGGATCTTGGGGTGCTTCTGAGTCTCCCCAGGGGAGTCAGGCCTCGTCTCGAGTGGGGGCATGCACGTGCGCTTTCCTCCCGAGCTGCAGCAGTAGTGTCACGCTTCCTGTCACGTGGATCAAGGGATCTGTGGCTTTCCCTCGAGGCTGTCCCTCGAGGCTTTCCCACGAGGCTTTCCCACAGGGCTCTGCCACGTGCCACCTTGGTGTGAGTCGATCCTCGGCGTGAAAGACGAGCCGGTGAAGGGAAAAGAGGTTCCTCTGGAATGGACTGAGACATCTGGGGGACTCTTGGAATGGTGGCACGACCCTGGAGTTCCTCTCGCCGTTCCTGTTGAGAGGGCCTCCACTTGAGATGCGACGGGAACGCCGGGAACTCTTTCCCGACGAAGCAGGGAAAGGATCCCTCATCTCGAGCTACGAGGCGGAAACGGGGCTCCTCTGGATGTGGGCGGGACCCTCGTGATTCCTCTCGAGTGGAGACGGCTAGGTCGGGGAACTTCTTGATTTGCACCAAGGGTGTGAAGGACCCTTTCGAAGTTCCAGAGGGGAGGTGTGATCAGCCTCGAGACGCCACAGCGGAAATGGGCCTCATCTCGCCTGGAGGGGAGAACCTCCTGGATTTTCTCGAGTTGCGGCAGGTCTTCTCGAGTTACGACGGGGACCTCAGGGACCCGCTCTGGTGGCCTCAGGAAAGGCCAGTCCCCATGCGAGTTGCTAGGGGACCTCTCGGGATTCCTCTCCCGTCCATGCCGGGGCCTCAGTCCTTGTGTGGAGTCGGGGCTGGAAACTGAGGATTCCTCTCCAGTGTTGCCATGGATCTTGGGGTGCTTCTGAGTCTCCCCAGGGGAGTCAGGCCTCGTCTCGAGTGGGGGCATGCACGTGCGCTTTCCTCCCGAGCTGCAGCAGTAGTGTCACGCTTCCTGTCACGTGGATCAAGGGATCTGTGGCTTTCCCTCGAGGCTGTCCCTCGAGGCTTTCCCACGAGGCTTTCCCACAGGGCTGTGCCACGTGCCACCTTGGTGTGAGTCGATCCTCGGCGTGAAAGACGAGCCGGTGAAGGGAAAAGAGGTTCCTCTGGAATGGACTGAGACATCTGGGGGACTCTTGGAATGGTGGCACGACCCTGGAGTTCCTCTCGCCGTTCCTGTTGAGAGGGCCTCCTCTTGAGATGCGACGGGAACGCCGGGAACTCTTTCCCGACGAAGCCGGGAAAGGATCCCTCATCTCGAGCTACGAGGCGGAAACGGGGCTCCTCTGGATGTGGGCGGGACCCTCGTGATTCCTCTCGAGTGGAGACGGCTAGGTCGGGGAACTTCTTGATTTGCACCAAGGGTGTGAAGGACCCTTTCGAAGTTCCAGAGGTGAGGTGTGATCAGCCTCGAGACGCCTCAGCGGAAATGGGCCTCATCTCGCCTGGAGGGGAGAACCTCCTGGATTTTCTCGAGTTGCGGCAGGTCTTCTCGAGTTACGACGGGGACCTCAGGGACCCGCTCTGGTGGCCTCAGGAAAGGCCAGTCCCCATGCGAGTTGCTAGGGGACCTCTCGGGATTCCTCTCCCGTCCATGCCGGGGCCTCAGTCCTTGTGTGGAGTCGGGGCCGGAACCTGAGGATTCCTCTCCAGTGTTGCCATGGATCTTGGGGTGCTTCTGAGTCTCCCCAGGGGAGTCAGGCCTCGTCTCGAGTGGGGGCATGCACGTGCGCTTTCCTCCCGAGCTGCAGCAGTAGTGTCACGCTTCCTGTCACGTGGATCAAGGGATCTGTGGCTTTCCCTCGAGGCTGTCCCTCTAGGCTTTCCCACGAGGCTTTCCCACAGGGCTCTGCCACGTGCCACCTTGGTGTGAGTCGATCCTCGGCGTGAAAGACGAGCCGGTGAAGGGAAAAGAGGTTCCTCTGGAATGGACTGAGACATCTGGGGGACTCTTGGAATGGTGGCACGACCCTGGAGTTCCTCTCGCCGTTCCTGTTGAGAGGGCCTCCTCTTGAGATGCGACGGGAACGCCGGGAACTCTTTCCCGACGAAGCAGGGAAAGGATCCCTCATCTCGAGCTACGAGGCGGAAACGGGGCTCCTCTGGATGTGGGCGGGACCCTCGTGATTCCTCTCGAGTGGAGACGGCTAGGTCGGGGAACTTCTTGATTTGCACCAAGGGTGTGAAGGACCCTTTCGAAGTTCCAGAGGGGAGGTGTGATCAGCCTCGAGACGCCACAGCGGAAATGGGCCTCATCTCGCCTGGAGGGGAGAACCTCCTGGATTTTCTCGAGTTGCGGCAGGTCTTCTCGAGTTACGACGGGGACCTCAGGGACCCGCTCTGGTGGCCTCAGGAAAGGCCAGTCCCCATGCGAGTTGCTAGGGGACCTCTCGGGATTCCTCTCCCGTCCATGCCGGGGCCTCAGTCCTTGTGTGGAGTCGGGGCCGGAACCTGAGGATTCCTCTCCAGTGTTGCCATGGATCTTGGGGTGCTTCTGAGTCTCCCCAGGGGAGTCAGGCCTCGTCTCGAGTGGGGGCATGCACGTGCGCTTTCCTCCCGAGCTGCAGCAGTAGTGTCACGCTTCCTGTCACGTGGATCAAGGGATCTGTGGCTTTCCCTCGAGGCTGTCCCTCGAGGCTTTCCCACGAGGCTTTCCCACAGGGCTGTGCCACGTGCCACCTTGGTGTGAGTGGATCCTCGGCGTGAAAGACGAGCCGGTGAAGGGAAAAGAGGTTCCTCTGGAATGGACTGAGACATCTGGGGGACTCTTGGAATGGTGGCACGACCCTGGAGTTCCTCTCGCCGTTCCTGTTGAGAGGGCCTCCTCTTGAGATGCGACGGGAACGCCGGGAACTCTTTCCCGACGAAGCAGGGAAAGGATCCCTCATCTCGAGCTACGAGGCGGAAACGGGGCTCCTCTGGATGTGGGCGGGACCCTCGTGATTCCTCTCGAGTGGAGACGGGTATGTCGGGGAACTTCTTGATTTGCACCAAGGGTGTGAAGGACCCTTTCGAAGTTCCAGAGGGGAGGTGTGATCAGCCTCGAGACGCCTCAGCGGAAATGGGCCTCATCTCGCCTGGAGGGGAGAACCTCCTGGATTTTCTCGAGTTGCGGCAGGTCTTCTCGAGTTACGACGGGGACCTCAGGGACCCGCTCTGGTGGCCTCAGGAAAGGCCAGTCCCCATGCGAGTTGCTAGGGGACCTCTCGGGATTCCTCTCCCGTCCATGCCGGGGCCTCAGTCCTTGTGTGGAGTCGGGGCCGGAACCTGAGGATTCCTCTCCAGTGTTGCCATGGATCTTGGGGTGCTTCTGAGTCTCCCCAGGGGAGTCAGGCCTCGTCTCGAGTGGGAGCATGCACGAGCGCTTTCCTCCCGAGCTGCAGCAGTAGTGTCACGCTTCCTGTCACGTGGATCAAGGGATCTGTGGCTTTCCCTCGAGGCTGTCCCTCGAGGCTTTCCCACGAGGCTTTCCCACAGGGCTGTGCCACGTGCCACCTTGGTGTGAGTCGATCCTTGGCGTGAAAGACGAGCCGGTGAAGGGAAAAGAGGTTCCTCTGGAATGGACTGAGACATCTGGGGGACTCTTGGAATGGTGGCACGACCCTGGAGTTCCTCTCGCCGTTGCTGTTGAGAGGGCCTCCTCTTGAGATGCGACGGGAACGCCGGGAACTCTTTCCCGACGAAGCCGGGAAAGGATCCCTCATCTCGAGCTACGAGGCGGAAACGGGGCTCCTCTGGATGTGGGCGGGACCCTCGTGATTCCTCTCGAGTGGAGACGGCTAGGTCGGGGAACTTCTTGATTTGCACCAAGGGTGTGAAGGACCCTTTCGAAGTTCCAGAGGGGAGGTGTGATCAGCCTCGAGACGCCTCAGCGGAAATGGGCCTCATCTCGCCTGGAGGGGAGAACCTCCTGGATTTTCTCGAGTTGCGGCAGGTCTTCTCGAGTTACGACGGGGACCTCAGGGACCCGCTTGGTGGCCTCAGGAAAGGCCAGTTCCCATGCGAGTTGCTAGGGGACCTCTCGGGATTCCTCTCCCGTCCATGCCAGGGCCTCAGTCCTTGTGTGGAGTCGGGGCCGGAACCTGAGGATTCCTCTCCAGTGTTGCCATGGATCTTGGGGTGCTTCTGAGTCTCCCCAGGGGAGTCAGGCCTCGTCTCGAGTGGGGGCATGCACGTGCGCTTTCCTCCCGAGCTGCAGCAGTAGTGTCACGCTTCCTGTCACGTGGATCAAGGGATCTGTTGCTTTCCCTCGAGGCTGTCCCTCGAGGCTTTCCGACGAGGCTTTCCCACAGGGCTCTGCCACGTGCCACCTTGGTGTGAGTCGATCCTCGGCGTGAAAGACGAGCCGGTGAAGGGAAAAGAGGTTCCTCTGGAATGGACTGAGACATCTGGGGGACTCTTGGAATGGTGGCACGACCCTGGAGTTCCTCTCGCCGTTCCTGTTGAGAGGGCCTCCTCTTGAGATGCGACGGGAACGCCGGGAAATCTTTCCCGACGAAGCCGGGAAAGGATCCCTCATCTCGAGCTACGAGGCGGAAACGGGGCTCCTCTGGATGTGGGCGGGACCCTCGTGATTCCTCTCGAGTGGAGACGCGTATGTCGGGGAACTTCTTGATTTGCACTATGGGTGTGAAGGACCCTTTCGAAGTTCCAGAGGGGAGGTGTGATCAGCCTCGAGACGCCTCAGCGGAAATGGGCCTCATCTCGCCTGGAGGGGAGAACCTCCTGGATTTTCTCGAGTTGCGGCAGGTCTTCTCGAGTTACGACGGGGACCTCAGGGACCCGCTCTGGTGGCCTCAGGAAAGGCCAGTCCCCATGCGAGTTGCTAGGGGACCTCTCGGGATTCCTCTCCCGTCCATGCCGGGGCCTCAGTCCTTGTGTGGAGTCGGGGCCAGAACCTGAGGATTCCTCTCCAGTGTTGCCATGGATCTTGGGGTGCTTCTGAGTCTCCCCAGGGGAGTCAGGCCTCGTCTCGAGTGGGGGCATGCACGTGTGCTTTCCTCCAGAGCTGCAGCAGTAGTGTCACGCTTCCTGTCACGTGGATCAAGGGATCTGTGGCTTTCCCTCGAGGCTGTCCCTCGAGGCTTTCCCACGAGGCTTTCCCACAGGGCTGTGCCACGTGCCACCTTGGTGTGAGTCGATCCTCGGCGTGAAAGACGAGCCGGTGAAGGGAAAAGAGGTTCCTCTGGAATGGACTGAGACATCTGGGGGACTCTTGGAGTGGTGGCACGACCCTGGAGTTCCTCTCGCCGTTCCTGTTGAGAGAGCCTCCTCTTGAGATGCGACGGGAACGCCGGGAACTCTTTCCCGACGAAGCAGGGAAAGGATCCCTCATCTCGAGCTACGAGGCGGAAACGGGGCTCCTCTGGATGTGGGCGGGACCCTCGTGATTCCTCTCGAGTGGAGACGGCTAGGTCGGGGAACTTCTTGATTTGCACCAAGGGTGTGAAGGACCCTTTCGAAGTTCCAGAGGGGAGGTGTGATCAGCCTCGAGACGCCTCAGCGGAAATGGGCCTCATCTCGCCTGGAGGGGAGAACCTCCTGGATTTTCTCGAGTTGCGGCAGGTCTTCTCGAGTTACGACGGGGACCTCAGGGACCCGCTCTGGTGGCCTCAGGAAAGGCCAGTTCCCATGCGAGTTGCTAGGGGACCTCTCGGGATTCCTCTCCCGTCCATGCCAGGGCCTCAGTCCTTGTGTGGAGTCGGGGCCGGAACCTGAGGATTCCTCTCCAGTGTTGCCATGGATCTTGGGGTGCTTCTGAGTCTCCCCAGGGGAGTCAGGCCTCGTGTCGAGTGGGGGCATGCACGTGCGCTTTCCTCCCGAGCTGCAGCAGTAGTGTCACGCTTCCTGTCACGTGGATCAAGGGATCTGTGGCTTTCCCTCGAGGCTGTCCCTCGAGGCTTTCCCACGAGGCTTTCCCACAGGGCTGTGCCACGTGCCACCTTGGTGTGAGTCGATCCTCGGCGTGAAAGACGAGCCGGTGAAGGGAAAAGAGGTTCCTCTGGAATGGACTGAGACATCTGGGGGACTCTTGGAATGGTGGCACGACCCTGGAGTTCCTCTCGCCGTTCCTGTTGAGAGGGCCTCCTCTTGAGATGCGACGGGAACGCCGGGAACTCTTTCCCGACGAAGCAGGGAAAGGATCCCTCATCTCGAGCTACGAGGCGGAAACGGGGCTCCTCTGGATGTGGGCGGGACCCTCGTGATTCCTCTCGAGTGGAGACGGGTATGTCGGGGAACTTCTTGATTTGCACCAAGGGTGTGAAGGACCCTTTCCAAGTTCCAGAGGTGAGGTGTGATCAGCCTCGAGACGCCTCAGCGGAAATGGGCCTCATCTCGCCTGGAGGGGAGAACCTCCTGGATTTTCTCGAGTTGCGGCAGGTCTTCTCGAGTTACGACGGGGACCTCAGGGACCCGCTCTGGTGGCCTCAGGAAAGGCCAGTCCCCATGTGAGTTGCTAGAGGACCTCTCGGGATTCCTCTCCCGTCCATGCCGGGGCCTCAGTCCTTGTGTGGAGTCGGGGCCGGAACCTGAGGATTCCTCTCCAGTGTTGCCATGGATCTTGGGGTGCTTCTGAGTCTCCCCAGGGGAGTCAGGCCTCGTCTCGAGTGGGGGCATGCACGTGCGCTTTCCTCCCGAGCTGCAGCAGTAGTGTCACGCTTCCTGTCACGTGGATCAAGGGATCTGTGGCTTTCCCTCGAGGCTGTCCCTCGAGGCTTTCCCACGAGGCTTTCCCACAGGGCTGTGCCACGTGCCACCTTGGTGTGAGTGGATCCTCGGCGTGAAAGACGAGCCGGTGAAGGGAAAAGAGGTTCCTCTGGAATGGACTGAGACATCTGGGGGACTCTTGGAATGGTGGCACGACCCTGGAGTTCCTCTCGCCGTTCCTGTTGAGAGGGCCTCCTCTTGAGATGCGACGGGAACGCCAGGAACTCTTTCCCGACGAAGCAGGGAAAGGATCCCTCATCTCGAGCTACGAGGCGGAAACGGGGCTCCTCTGGATGTGGGCGGGACCGTCGTGATTCCTCTCGAGTGGAGACGGCTAGGTCGGGGAACTTCTTGATTTGCACCAAGGGTGTGAAGGACACTTTCGAAGTTCCAGAGGGGAGGTGTGATCAGCCTCGAGACGCCTCAGCGGAAATGGGCCTCATCTCGCCTGGAGGGGAGAACCTCCTGGATTTTCTCGAGTTGCGGCAGGTCTTCTCGAGTTACGACGGGGACCTCAGGGACCCGCTTGGTGGCCTCAGGAAAGGCCAGTTCCCATGCGAGTTGCTAGGGGACCTCTCGGGATTCCTCTCCCGTCCATGCCAGGGCCTCAGTCCTTGTGTGGAGTCGGGGCCGGAACCTGAGGATTCCTCTCCAGTGTTGCCATGGATCTTGGGGTGCTTCTGAGTCTCCCCAGGGGAGTCAGGCCTCGTCTCGAGTGGGGGCATGCACGTGCGCTTTCCTCCCGAGCTGCAGCAGTAGTGTCACGCTTCCTGTCACGTGGATCAAGGGATCTGTGGCTTTCCCTCGAGGCTGTCCCTCGAGGCTTTCCGACGAGGCTTTCCCACAGGGCTGTGCCACGTGCCACCTTGGTGTGAGTCGATCCTCGGCGTGAAAGACGAGCCGGTGAAGGGAAAAGAGGTTCCTCTGGAATGGACTGAGACATCTGGGGGACTCTTGGAATGGTGGCACGACCCTGGAGTTCCTCTCGCCGTTCCTGTTGAGAGGGCCTCCTCTTGAGATGCGACGGGAACGCCGGGAACTCTTTCCCGACGAAGCCGGGAAAGGATCCCTCATCTCGAGCTACGAGGCGGAAACGGGGCTCCTCTGGATGTGGGCGGGACCCTCGTGATTCCTCTCGAGTGGAGACGGGTATGTCGGGGAACTTCTTGATTTGCACTATGGGTGTGAAGGACCCTTTCGAAGTTCCAGAGGGGAGGTGTGATCAGCCTCGAGACGCCTCAGCGGAAATGGGCCTCATCTCGCCTGGAGGGGAGAACCTCCTGGATTTTCTCGAGTTGCGGCAGGTCTTCTCGAGTTACGACGGGGACCTCAGGGACCCGCTCTGGTGGCCTCAGGAAAGGCCAGTCCCCATGCGAGTTGCTAGGGGACCTCTCGGGATTCCTCTCCCGTCCATGCCGGGGCCTCAGTCCTTGTGTGGAGTCGGGGCCGGAACCTGAGGATTCCTCTCCAGTGTTGCCATGGATCTTGGGGTGCTTCTGAGTCTCCCCAGGGGAGTCAGGCCTCGTCTCGAGTGGGGGCATGCACGTGTGCTTTCCTCCAGAGCTGCAGCAGTAGTGTCACGCTTCCTGTCACGTGGATCAAGGGATCTGTGGCTTTCCCTCGAGGCTGTCCCTCGAGGCTTTCCCACGAGGCTTTCCCACAGGGCTGTGCCACGTGCCACCTTGGTGTGAGTCGATCCTCGGCGTGAAAGACGAGCCGGTGAAGGGAAAAGAGGTTCCTCTGGAATGGACTGAGACATCTGGGGGACTCTTGGAGTGGTGGCACGACCCTGGAGTTCCTCTCGCCGTTCCTGTTGAGAGGGCCTCCTCTTGAGATGCGACGGGAACGCCGGGAACTCTTTCCCGACGAAGCAGGGAAAGGATCCCTCATCTCGAGCTACGAGGCGGAAACGGGGCTCCTCTGGATGTGGGCGGGACCCTCGTGATTCCTCTCGAGTGGAGACGGCTAGGTCGGGGAACTTCTTGATTTGCACCAAGGGTGTGAAGGACCCTTTCGAAGTTCCAGAGGGGAGGTGTGATCAGCCTCGAGACGCCTCAGCGGAAATGGGCCTCATCTCGCCTGGAGGGGAGAACCTCCTGGATTTTCTCGAGTTGCGGCAGGTCTTCTCGAGTTACGACGGGGACCTCAGGGACCCGCTCCGGTGGCCTCAGGAAAGGCCAGTTCCCATGCGAGTTGCTAGGGGACCTCTCGGGATTCCTCTCCCGTCCATGCCAGGGCCTCAGTCCTTGTGTGGAGTCGGGGCCGGAACCTGAGGATTCCTCTCCAGTGTTGCCATGGATCTTGGGGTGCTTCTGAGTCTCCCCAGGGGAGTCAGGCCTCGTGTCGAGTGGGGGCATGCACGTGCGCTTTCCTCCCGAGCTGCAGCAGTAGTGTCACGCTTCCTGTCACGTGGATCAAGGGATCTGTGGCTTTCCCTCGAGGCTGTCCCTCGAGGCTTTCCCACGAGGCTTTCCCACAGGGCTCTGCCACGAGCCACCTTGGTGTGAGTCGATCCTCGGCGTGAAAGACGAGCCGGTGAAGGGAAAAGAGGTTCCTCTGGAATGGACTGAGACATCTGGGGGACTCTTGGAATGGTGGCACGACCCTGGAGTTCCTCTCGCCGTTCCTGTTGAGAGGGCCTCCTCTTGAGATGCGACGGGAACGCCGGGAACTCTTTCCCGACGAAGCAGGGAAAGGATCCCTCATCTCGAGCTACGAGGCGGAAACGGGGCTCCTCTGGATGTGGGCGGGACCCTCGTGATTCCTCTCGAGTGGAGACGGGTATGTCGGGGAACTTCTTGATTTGCACCAAGGGTTGAAGGACCCTTTCCAAGTTCCAGAGGTGAGGTGTGATCAGCCTCGAGACGCCTCAGCGGAAATGGGCCTCATCTCGCCTGGAGGGGAGAACCTCCTGGATTTTCTCGAGTTGCGGCAGGTCTTCTCGAGTTACGACGGGGACCTCAGGGACCCGCTCTGGTGGCCTCAGGAAAGGCCAGTCCCCATGCGAGTTGCTAGAGGACCTCTCGGGATTCCTCTCCCGTCCATGCCGGGGCCTCAGTCCTTGTGTGGAGTCGGGGCCGGAACCTGAGGATTCCTCTCCAGTGTTGCCATGGATCTTGGGGTGCTTCTGAGTCTCCCCAGGGGAGTCAGGCCTCGTCTCGAGTGGGGACATGCACGTGCGCTTTCCTCCCGAGCTGCAGCAGTAGTGTCACGCTTCCTGTCACGTGGATCAAGGGATCTGTGGCTTTCCCTCGAGGCTGTCCCTCGAGGCTTTCCCACGAGGCTTTCCCACAGGGCTGTGCCACGTGCCACCTTGGTGTGAGTCGATCCTTGGCGTGAAAGACGAGCCGGTGAAGGGAAAAGAGGTTCCTCTGGAATGGACTGAGACATCTGGGGGACTCTTGGAATGGTGGCACGACCCTGGAGTTCCTCTCGCCGTTCCTGTTGAGAGGGCCTCCTCTTGAGATGCGACGGGAACGCCGGGAACTCTTTCCCGACGAAGCAGGGAAAGGATCCCTCATCTCGAGCTACGAGGCGGAAACGGGGCTCCTCTGGATGTGGGCGGGACCCTCGTGATTCCTCTCGAGTGGAGACGGCTAGGTCGGGGAACTTCTTGATTTGCACCAAGGGTGTGAAGGACCCTTTCGAAGTTCCAGAGGGGAGGTGTGATCAGCCTCGAGACGCCTCAGCGGAAATGGGCCTCATCTCGCCTGGAGGGGAGAACCTCCTGGATTTTCTCGAGTTGCGGCAGGTCTTCTCGAGTTACGACGGGGACCTCAGGGACCCGCTCTGGTGGCCTCAGGAAAGGTCAGTCCCCATGAGAGTAGCTAGGGGACCTCTCGGGATTCCTCTCCCGTCCATGCCGGGGCCTCAGTCCTTGTGTGGAGTCGGGGCCGGAACCTGAGGATTCCTCTCCAGTGTTGCCATGGATATGGGGTGCTTCTGAGTCTCCCCAGGGGAGTCAGGCCTCGTCTCGAGTGGGGGCATGCACGTGCGCTTTCCTCCCGAGCTGCAGCAGTAGTGTCACGCTTCCTGTCACGTGGATCAAGGGATCTGTGGCTTTCCCTCGAGGCTGTCCCTCGAGGCTTTCCCACGAGGCTTTCCCACAGGGCTCTGCCACGTGCCACCTTGGTGTGAGTCGATCCTCGGCGTGAAAGACGAGCCGGTGAAGGGAAAAGAGGTTCCTCTGGAATGGACTGAGACATCTGGGGGACTCTTGGAATGGTGGCACGACCCTGGAGTTCCTCTCGCCGTTCCTGTTGAGAGGGCCTCCTCTTGAGATGCGACGGGAACGCCGGGAACTCTTTCCCGACGAAGCAGGGAAAGGATCCCTCATCTCGAGCTACGAGGCGGAAACGGGGCTCCTCTGGATGTGGGCGGGACCCTCGTGATTCCTCTCGAGTGGAGACGGGTATGTCGGGGAACTTCTTGATTTGCACCAAGGGTGTGAAGGACCCTTTCGAAGTTCCAGAGGTGAGGTGTGATCAGCCTCGAGACGCCTCAGCGGAAATGGGCCTCATCTCGCCTGGAGGGGAGAACCTCCTGGATTTTCTCGAGTGGCGGCAGGTCTTCTCGAGTTATGACGGGGACCTCAGGGACCCGCTCTGGTGGCCTCAGGAAAGGCCAGTCCCCATGCGAGTTGCTAGGGGACCTCTCGGGATTCCTCTCCCGTCCATTGCGGGGCCTCAGTCCTTGTGTGGAGTCGGGGCCGGAACCTGAGGATTCCTCTCCAGTGTTGCCATGGATCTTGGGGTGCTTCTGAGTCTCCCCAGGGGAGTCAGGCCTCGTCTCGAGTGGGGGCATGCACGTGCGCTTTCCTCCCGAGCTGCAGCAGTAGTGTCACGCTTCCTGTCACGTGGATCAAGGGATCTGTGGCTTTCCCTCGAGGCTGTCCCTCGAGGCTTTCCCACGAGGCTTTCCCACAGGGCTGTGCCACGTGCCACCTTGGTGTGAGTCGATCCTCGGCGTGAAAGACGAGCCGGTGAAGGGAAAAGAGGTTCCTCTGGAATGGACTGAGACATCTGGGGGACTCTTGGAATGGTGGCACGACCCTGGAGTTCCTCTCGCCGTTCCTGTTGAGAGGGCCTCCTCTTGAGATGCGACGGGAACGCCGGGAACTCTTTCCCGACGAAGCAGGGAAAGGATCCCTCATCTCGAGCTACGAGGCGGAAACGCGGCTCCTCTGGATGTGGGCGGGACCCTCGTGATTCCTCTCGAGTGGAGACGGGTATGTCGGGGAACTTCTTGATTTGCACCAAGGGTGTGAAGGACCCTTTTGAAGTTCCAGAGGGGAGGTGTGATCAGCCTCGAGACGCCTCAGCGGAAATGGGCCTCATCTCGCCTGGAGGGGAGAACCTCCTGGATTTTCTCGAGTTGCGGCAGGTCTTCTCGAGTTACGACGGGGACCTCAGGGACCCGCTCTGGTGGCCTCAGGAAAGGCCAGTCCCCATGCGAGTTGCTAGGGGACCTCTCGGGATTCCTCTCCCGTCCATGCCGGGGCCTCAGTCCTTGTGTGGAGTCGGGGCCGGAACCTGAGGATTCCTCTCCAGTGTTGCCATGGATCTTGGGGTGTTTCTGAGTCTCCCCAGGGGAGTCAGGCCTCGTCTCGAGTGGGGGCATGCACGTGCGCTTTCCTCCCGAGCTGCAGCAGTAGTGTCACGCTTCCTGTCACGTGGATCAAGGGATCTGTGGCTTTCCCTCGAGGCTGTCCCTCGAGGCTTTCCCACGAGGCTTTCCCACAGGGCTCTGCCACGTGCCACCTTGGTGTGAGTCGATCCTCGGCGTGAAAGACGAGCCGGTGAAGGGAAAAGAGGTTCCTCTGGAATGGACTGAGACATCTGGGGGACTCTTGGAATGGTGGCACGACCCTGGAGTTCCTCTCGCCGTTCCTGTTGAGAGGGCCTCCTCTTGAGATGTGACGGGAACGCCGGGAACTCTTTCCCGACGAAGCAGGGAAAGGATCCCTCATCTCGAGCTACGAGGCGGAAACGGGGCTCCTCTGGATGTGGGCGGGACCCTCGTGATTCCTCTCGAGTGGAGACGGGTATGTCGGGGAACTTCTTGATTTGCACCAAGGGTGTGAAGGACCCTTTCGAAGTTCCAGAGGTGAGGTGTGATCAGCCTCGAGACGCCTCAGCGGAAATGGGCCTCATCTCGCCTGGAGGGGAGAACCTCCTGGATTTTCTCGAGTTGCGGCAGGTCTTCTCGAGTTATGACGGGGACCTCAGGGACCCGCTCTGGTGGCCTCAGGAAAGGCCAGTCCCCATGTGAGTTGCTAGGGGACCTCTCGGGATTCCTCTCCCGTCCATTGCGGGGCCTCAGTCCTTGTGTGGAGTCGGGGCCGGAACCTGAGGATTCCTCTCCAGTGTTGCCATGGATCTTGGGGTGCTTCTGAGTCTCCCCAGGGGAGTCAGGCCTCGTCTCGAGTGGGGGCATGCACGTGCGCTTTCCTCCCGAGCTGCAGCAGTAGTGTCACGCTTCCTGTCACGTGGATCAAGGGATCTGTGGCTTTCCCTCGAGGCTGTCCCTCGAGGCTTTCCCACGAGGCTTTCCCACAGGGCTGTGCCACGTGCCACCTTGGTGTGAGTCGATCCTCGGCGTGAAAGACGAGCCGGTGAAGGGAAAAGAGGTTCCTCTGGAATGGACTGAGACATCTGGGGGACTCTTGGAATGGTGGCACGACCCTGGAGTTCCTCTCGCCGTTCCTGTTGAGAGGGCCTCCTCTTGAGATGCGACGGGAACGCCGGGAACTCTTTCCCGACGAAGCCGGGAAAGGATCCCTCATCTCGAGCTACGAGGCGGAAACGGGGCTCCTCTGGATGTGGGCGGGACCCTCGTGATTCCTCTCGAGTGGAGACAGGTATGTCGGGGAACTTCTTGATTTGCACCAAGGGTGTGAAGGACCCTTTTGAAGTTCCAGAGGGGAGGTGTGATCAGCCTCGAGACGCCTCAGCGGAAATGGGCCTCATCTCGCCTGGAGGGGAGAACCTCCTGGATTTTCTCGAGTTGCGGCAGGTCTTCTCGAGTTACGACGGGGACCTCAGGGACCCGCTCTGGTGGCCTCAGGAAAGGCCAGTCCCCATGCGAGTTGCTAGGGGACCTCTCGGGATTCCTCTCCCGTCCATGCCGGGGCCTCAGTCCTTGTGTGGAGTCGGGGCCGGAACCTGAGGATTCCTCTCCAGTGTTGCCATGGATCTTGGGGTGCTTCTGAGTCTCCCCAGGGGAGTCAGGCCTCGTCTCGAGTGGGGGCATGCACGTGCGCTTTCCTCCCGAGCTGCAGCAGTAGTGTCACGCTTCCTGTCACGTGGATCAAGGGATCTGTGGCTTTCCCTCGAGGCTGTCCCTCGAGGCTTTCCCACGAGGCTTTCCCACAGGGCTGTGCCACGTGCCACCTTGGTGTGAGTGGATCCTCGGCGTGAAAGACGAGCCGGTGAAGGGAAAAGAGGTTCCTCTGGAATGGACTGAGACATCTGGGGGACTCTTGGAATGGTGGCACGACCCTGGAGTTCCTCTCGCCGTTCCTGTTGAGAGGGCCTCCTCTTGAGATGCGACGGGAACGCCGGGAACTCTTTCCCGACGAAGCAGGGAAAGGATCCCTCATCTCGAGCTACGAGGCGGAAACGGGGCTCCTCTGGATGTGGGCGGGACCCTCGTGATTCCTCTCGAGTGGAGACGGGTATGTCGGGGAACTTCTTGATTTGCACCAAGGGTGTGAAGGACCCTTTCGAAGTTCCAGAGGGGAGGTGTGATCAGCCTCGAGACGCCTCAGCGGAAATGGGCCTCATCTCGCCTGGAGGGGAGAACCTCCTGGATTTTCTCGAGTTGCGGCAGGTCTTCTCGAGTTACGACGGGGACCTCAGGGACCCGCTCTGGTGGCCTCAGGAAAGGCCAGTCCCCATGCGAGTTGCTAGGGGACCTCTCGGGATTCCTCTCCCGTCCATGCCGGGGCCTCAGTCCTTGTGTGGAGTCGGGGCCGGAACCTGAGGATTCCTCTCCAGTGTTGCCATGGATCTTGGGGTGCTTCTGAGTTTCCCCAGGGGAGTCAGGCCTCGTCTCGAGTGGGGGCATGCACGTGCGCTTTCCTCCCGAGCTGCAGCAGTAGTGTCACGCTTCCTGTCACGTGGATCAAGGGATCTGTGGCTTTCCCTCGAGGCTGTCCCTCGAGGCTTTCCCACGAGGCTTTCCCACAGGGCTCTGCCACGTGCCACCTTGGTGTGAGTCGATCCTCGGCGTGAAAGACGAGCCGGTGAAGGGAAAAGAGGTTCCTCTGGAATGGACTGAGACATCTGGGGGACTCTTGGAATGGTGGCACGACCCTGGAGTTCCTCTCGCCGTTCCTGTTGAGAGGGCCTCCTCTTGAGATGCGACGGGAACGCCGGGAACTCTTTCCCGACGAAGCAGGGAAAGGATCCCTCATCTCGAGCTACGAGGCGGAAACGGGGCTCCTCTGGATGTGGGCGGGACCCTCGTGATTCCTCTCGAGTGGAGACGGGTATGTCGGGGAACTTCTTGATTTGCACCAAGGGTGTGAAGGACCCTTTTGAAGTTCCAGAGGGGAGGTGTGATCAGCCTCGAGACGCCTCAGCGGAAATGGGCCTCATCTCGCCTGGAGGGGAGAACCTCCTGGATTTTCTCGAGTTGCGGCAGGTCTTCTCGAGTTACGACGGGGACCTCAGGGACCCGCTCTGGTGGCCTCAGGAAAGGCCAGTCCCCATGCGAGTTGCTAGGGGACCTCTCGGGATTCCTCTCCCGTCCATGCCGGGGCCTCAGTCCTTGTGTGGAGTCGGGGCCGGAACCTGAGGATTCCTCTCCAGTGTTGCCATGGATCTTGGGGTGCTTCTGAGTTTCCCCAGGGGAGTCAGGCCTCGTCTCGAGTGGGGGCATGCACGTGCGCTTTCCTCCCGAGCTGCAGCAGTAGTGTCACGCTTCCTGTCACGTGGATCAAGGGATCTGTGGCTTTCCCTCGAGGCTGTCCCTCGAGGCTTTCCCACGAGGCTTTCCCACAGGGCTCTGCCACGTGCCACCTTGGTGTGAGTCGATCCTCGGCGTGAAAGACGAGCCGGTGAAGGGAAAAGAGGTTCCTCTGGAATGGACTGAGACATCTGGGGGACTCTTGGAATGGTGGCACGACCCTGGAGTTCCTCTCGCCGTTCCTGTTGAGAGGGCCTCCTCTTGAGATGCGACGGGAACGCCGGGAACTCTTTCCCGACGAAGCAGGGAAAGGATCCCTCATCTCGAGCTACGAGGCGGAAACGGGGCTCCTCTGGATGTGGGCGGGACCCTCGTGATTCCTCTCGAGTGGAGACGGGTATGTCGGGGAACTTCTTGATTTGCACCAAGGGTGTGAAGGACCCTTTCCAAGTTCCAGAGGTGAGGTGTGATCAGCCTCGAGACGCCTCAGCGGAAATGGGCCTCATCTCGCCTGGAGGGGAGAACCTCCTGGATTTTCTCGAGTTGCGGCAGGTCTTCTCGAGTTACGACGGGGACCTCAGGGACCCGCTCTGGTGGCCTCAGGAAAGGCCAGTCCCCATGTGAGTTGCTAGAGGACCTCTCGGGATTCCTCTCCCGTCCATGCCGGGGCCTCAGTCCTTGTGTGGAGTCGGGGCCGGAACCTGAGGATTCCTCTCCAGTGTTGCCATGGATCTTGGGGTGCTTCTGAGTCTCCCCAGGGGAGTCAGGCCTCGTCTCAAGTGGGGGCATGCACGTGCGCTTTCCTCCCGAGCTGCAGCAGTAGTGTCACGCTTCCTGTCACGTGGATCAAGGGATCTGTGGCTTTCCCTCGAGGCTGTCCCTCGAGGCTTTCCCACGAGGCTTTCCCACAGGGCTGTGCCACGTGCCACCTTGGTGTGAGTGGATCCTCGGCGTGAAAGACGAGCCGGTGAAGGGAAAAGAGGTTCCTCTGGAATGGACTGAGACATCTGGGGGACTCTTGGAATGGTGGCACGACCCTGGAGTTCCTCTCGCCGTTCCTGTTGAGAGGGCCTCCTCTTGAGATGCGACGGGAACGCCGGGAACTCTTTCCCGACGAAGCAGGGAAAGGATCCCTCATCTCGAGCTACGAGGCGGAAACGGGGCTCCTCTGGATGTGGGCGGGACCCTCGTGATTCCTCTCGAGTGGAGACGGCTAGGTCGGGGAACTTCTTGATTTGCACCAAGGGTGTGAAGGACCCTTTCGAAGTTCCAGAGGGGAGGTGTGATCAGACTCGAGACGCCTCAGCGGAAATGGGCCTCATCTCGCCTGGAGGGGAGAACCTCCTGGATTTTCTCGAGTTGCGGCAGGTCTTCTCGAGTTACGACGGGGACCTCAGGGACCCGCTCTGGTGGCCTCAGGAAAGGCCAGTCCCCATGAGAGTTGCTAGGGGACCTCTCGGGATTCCTCTCCCGTCCATGCCGGGGCCTCAGTCCTTGTGTGGAGTCGGGGCCGGAACCTGAGGATTCCTCTCCAGTGTTGCCATGGATCTTGGGGTGCTTCTGAGTCTCCCCAGGGGAGTCAGGCCTCGTCTCGAGTGGGAGCATGCACGAGCGCTTTCCTCCCGAGCTGCAGCAGTAGTGTCACGCTTCCTGTCACGTGGATCAAGGGATCTGTGGCTTTCCCTCGAGGCTGTCCCTCGAGGCTTTCCCACGAGGCTTTCCCACAGGGCTCTGCCACGTGCCACCTTGGTGTGAGTCGATCCTCGGCGTGAAAGACGAGCCGGTGAAGGGAAAAGAGGTTCCTCTGGAATGGACTGAGACATCTGGGGGACTCTTGGAATGGTGGCACGACCCTGGAGTTCCTCTCGCCGTTCCTGTTGAGAGGGCCTCCTCTTGAGATGCGACGGGAACGCCGGGAACTCTTTCCCGACGAAGCAGGGAAAGGATCCCTCATCTCGAGCTACGAGGCGGAAACGGGGCTCCTCTGGATGTGGGCGGGACCCTCGTGATTCCTCTCGAGTGGAGACGGGTATGTCGGGGAACTTCTTGATTTGCACCAAGGGTGTGAAGGACCCTTTCGAAGTTCCAGAGGTGAGGTGTGATCAGCCTCGAGACGCCTCAGCGGAAATGGGCCTCATCTCGCCTGGAGGGGAGAACCTCCTGGATTTTCTCGAGTTGCGGCAGGTCTTCTCGAGTTATGACGGGGACCTCAGGGACCCGCTCTGGTGGCCTCAGGAAAGGCCAGTCCCCATGCGAGTTGCTAGGGGACCTCTCGGGATTCCTCTCCCGTCCATTGCGGGGCCTCAGTCCTTGTGTGGAGTCGGGGCCGGAACCTGAGGATTCCTCTCCAGTGTTGCCATGGATCTTGGGGTGCTTCTGAGTCTCCCCAGGGGAGTCAGGCCTCGTCTCGAGTGGGGGCATGCACGTGCGCTTTCCTCCCGAGCTGCAGCAGTAGTGTCACGCTTCCTGTCACGTGGATCAAGGGATCTGTGGCTTTCCCTCGAGGCTGTCCCTCGAGGCTTTCCCACGAGGCTTTCCCACAGGGCTGTGCCACGTGCCACCTTGGTGTGAGTCGATCCTCGGCGTGAAAGACGAGCCGGTGAAGGGAAAAGAGGTTCCTCTGGAATGGACTGAGACATCTGGGGGACTCTTGGAATGGTGGCACGACCCTGGAGTTCCTCTCGCCGTTCCTGTTGAGAGGGCCTCCTCTTGAGATGCGACGGGAACGCCGGGAACTCTTTCCCGACGAAGCAGGGAAAGGATCCCTCATCTCGAGCTACGAGGCGGAAACGCGGCTCCTCTGGATGTGGGCGGGACCCTCGTGATTCCTCTCGAGTGGAGACGGGTATGTCGGGGAACTTCTTGATTTGCACCAAGGGTGTGAAGGACCCTTTTGAAGTTCCAGAGGGGAGGTGTGATCAGCCTCGAGACGCCTCAGCGGAAATGGGCCTCATCTCGCCTGGAGGGGAGAACCTCCTGGATTTTCTCGAGTTGCGGCAGGTCTTCTCGAGTTACGACGGGGACCTCAGGGACCCGCTCTGGTGGCCTCAGGAAAGGCCAGTCCCCATGCGAGTTGCTAGGGGACCTCTCGGGATTCCTCTCCCGTCCATGCCGGGGCCTCAGTCCTTGTGTGGAGTCGGGGCCGGAACCTGAGGATTCCTCTCCAGTGTTGCCATGGATCTTGGGGTGTTTCTGAGTCTCCCCAGGGGAGTCAGGCCTCGTCTCGAGTGGGGGCATGCACGTGCGCTTTCCTCCCGAGCTGCAGCAGTAGTGTCACGCTTCCTGTCACGTGGATCAAGGGATCTGTGGCTTTCCCTCGAGGCTGTCCCTCGAGGCTTTCCCACGAGGCTTTCCCACAGGGCTCTGCCACGTGCCACCTTGGTGTGAGTCGATCCTCGGCGTGAAAGACGAGCCGGTGAAGGGAAAAGAGGTTCCTCTGGAATGGACTGAGACATCTGGGGGACTCTTGGAATGGTGGCACGACCCTGGAGTTCCTCTCGCCGTTCCTGTTGAGAGGGCCTCCTCTTGAGATGTGACGGGAACGCCGGGAACTCTTTCCCGACGAAGCAGGGAAAGGATCCCTCATCTCGAGCTACGAGGCGGAAACGGGGCTCCTCTGGATGTGGGCGGGACCCTCGTGATTCCTCTCGAGTGGAGACGGGTATGTCGGGGAACTTCTTGATTTGCACCAAGGGTGTGAAGGACCCTTTCGAAGTTCCAGAGGGGAGGTGTGATCAGCCTCGAGACGCCTCAGCGGAAATGGGCCTCATCTCGCCTGGAGGGGAGAACCTCCTGGATTTTCTCGAGTTGCGGCAGGTCTTCTCGAGTTATGACGGGGACCTCAGGGACCCGCTCTGGTGGCCTCAGGAAAGGCCAGTCCCCATGCGAGTTGCTAGGGGACCTCTCGGGATTCCTCTCCCGTCCATTGCGGGGCCTCAGTCCTTGTGTGGAGTCGGGGCCGGAACCTGAGGATTCCTCTCCAGTGTTGCCATGGATCTTGGGGTGCTTCTGAGTCTCCCCAGGGGAGTCAGGCCTCGTCTCGAGTGGGGGCATGCACGTGCGCTTTCCTCCCGAGCTGCAGCAGTAGTGTCACGCTTCCTGTCACGTGGATCAAGGGATCTGTGGCTTTCCCTCGAGGCTGTCCCTCGAGGCTTTCCCACGAGGCTTTCCCACAGGGCTGTGCCACGTGCCACCTTGGTGTGAGTCGATCCTCGGCGTGAAAGACGAGCCGGTGAAGGGAAAAGAGGTTCCTCTGGAATGGACTGAGACATCTGGGGGACTCTTGGAATGGTGGCACGACCCTGGAGTTCCTCTCGCCGTTCCTGTTGAGAGGGCCTCCTCTTGAGATGCGACGGGAACGCCGGGAACTCTTTCCCGACGAAGCCGGGAAAGGATCCCTCATCTCGAGCTACGAGGCGGAAACGGGGCTCCTCTGGATGTGGGCGGGACCCTCGTGATTCCTCTCGAGTGGAGACGGGTATGTCGGGGAACTTCTTGATTTGCACCAAGGGTGTGAAGGACCCTTTTGAAGTTCCAGAGGGGAGGTGTGATCAGCCTCGAGACGCCTCAGCGGAAATGGGCCTCATCTCGCCTGGAGGGGAGAACCTCCTGGATTTTCTCGAGTTGCGGCAGGTCTTCTCGAGTTACGACGGGGACCTCAGGGACCCGCTCTGGTGGCCTCAGGAAAGGCCAGTCCCCATGCGAGTTGCTAGGGGACCTCTCGGGATTCCTCTCCCGTCCATGCCGGGGCCTCAGTCCTTGTGTGGAGTCGGGGCCGGAACCTGAGGATTCCTCTCCAGTGTTGCCATGGATCTTGGGGTGCTTCTGAGTCTCCCAGGGGAGTCAGGCCTCGTCTCGAGTGGGGGGCATGCACGTGCGCTTTCCTCCCGAGCTGCAGCAGTAGTGTCACGCTTCCTGTCACGTGGATCAAGGGATCTGTGGCTTTCCCTCGAGGCTGTCCCTCGAGGCTTTCCCACGAGGCTTTCCCACAGGGCTGTGCCACGTGCCACCTTGGTGTGAGTGGATCCTCGGCGTGAAAGACGAGCCGGTGAAGGGAAAAGAGGTTCCTCTGGAATGGACTGAGACATCTGGGGGACTCTTGGAATGGTGGCACGACCCTGGAGTTCCTCTCGCCGTTCCTGTTGAGAGGGCCTCCTCTTGAGATGCGACGGGAACGCCGGGAACTCTTTCCCGACGAAGCAGGGAAAGGATCCCTCATCTCGAGCTACGAGGCGGAAACGGGGCTCCTCTGGATGTGGGCGGGACCCTCGTGATTCCTCTCGAGTGGAGACGGGTATGTCGGGGAACTTCTTGATTTGCACCAAGGGTGTGAAGGACCCTTTCGAAGTTCCAGAGGGGAGGTGTGATCAGCCTCGAGACGCCTCAGCGGAAATGGGCCTCATCTCGCCTGGAGGGGAGAACCTCCTGGATTTTCTCGAGTTGCGGCAGGTCTTCTCGAGTTACGACGGGGACCTCAGGGACCCGCTCTGGTGGCCTCAGGAAAGGCCAGTCCCCATGCGAGTTGCTAGGGGACCTCTCGGGATTCCTCTCCCGTCCATGCCGGGGCCTCAGTCCTTGTGTGGAGTCGGGGCCGGAACCTGAGGATTCCTCTCCAGTGTTGCCATGGATCTTGGGGTGCTTCTGAGTTTCCCCAGGGGAGTCAGGCCTCGTCTCGAGTGGGGGCATGCACGTGCGCTTTCCTCCCGAGCTGCAGCAGTAGTGTCACGCTTCCTGTCACGTGGATCAAGGGATCTGTGGCTTTCCCTCGAGGCTGTCCCTCGAGGCTTTCCCACGAGGCTTTCCCACAGGGCTCTGCCACGTGCCACCTTGGTGTGAGTCGATCCTCGGCGTGAAAGACGAGCCGGTGAAGGGAAAAGAGGTTCCTCTGGAATGGACTGAGACATCTGGGGGACTCTTGGAATGGTGGCACGACCCTGGAGTTCCTCTCGCCGTTCCTGTTGAGAGGGCCTCCTCTTGAGATGCGACGGGAACGCCGGGAACTCTTTCCCGACGAAGCAGGGAAAGGATCCCTCATCTCGAGCTACGAGGCGGAAACGGGGCTCCTCTGGATGTGGGCGGGACCCTCGTGATTCCTCTCGAGTGGAGACGGGTATGTCGGGGAACTTCTTGATTTGCACCAAGGGTGTGAAGGACCCTTTCCAAGTTCCAGAGGTGAGGTGTGATCAGCCTCGAGACGCCTCAGCGGAAATGGGCCTCATCTCGCCTGGAGGGGAGAACCTCCTGGATTTTCTCGAGTTGCGGCAGGTCTTCTCGAGTTACGACGGGGACCTCAGGGACCCGCTCTGGTGGCCTCAGGAAAGGCCAGTCCCCATGTGAGTTGCTAGAGGACCTCTCGGGATTCCTCTCCCGTCCATGCCGGGGCCTCAGTCCTTGTGTGGAGTCGGGGCCGGAACCTGAGGATTCCTCTCCAGTGTTGCCATGGATCTTGGGGTGCTTCTGAGTCTCCCCAGGGGAGTCAGGCCTCGTCTCGAGTGGGGGCATGCACGTGCGCTTTCCTCCCGAGCTGCAGCAGTAGTGTCACGCTTCCTGTCACGTGGATCAAGGGATCTGTGGCTTTCCCTCGAGGCTGTCCCTCGAGGCTTTCCCACGAGGCTTTCCCACAGGGCTGTGCCACGTGCCACCTTGGTGTGAGTGGATCCTCGGCGTGAAAGACGAGCCGGTGAAGGGAAAAGAGGTTCCTCTGGAATGGACTGAGACATCTGGGGGACTCTTGGAATGGTGGCACGACCCTGGAGTTCCTCTCGCCGTTCCTGTTGAGAGGGCCTCCTCTTGAGATGCGACGGGAACGCCGGGAACTCTTTCCCGACGAAGCAGGGAAAGGATCCCTCATCTCGAGCTACGAGGCGGAAACGGGGCTCCTCTGGATGTGGGCGGGACCCTCGTGATTCCTCTCGAGTGGAGACGGCTAGGTCGGGGAACTTCTTGATTTGCACCAAGGGTGTGAAGGACCCTTTCGAAGTTCCAGAGGGGAGGTGTGATCAGCCTCGAGACGCCTCAGCGGAAATGGGCCTCATCTCGCCTGGAGGGGAGAACCTCCTGGATTTTCTCGAGTTGCGGCAGGTCTTCTCGAGTTACGACGGGGACCTCAGGGACCCGCTCTGGTGGCCTCAGGAAAGGCCAGTCCCCATGAGAGTTGCTAGGGGACCTCTCGGGATTCCTCTCCCGTCCATGCCGGGGCCTCAGTCCTTGTGTGGAGTCGGGGCCGGAACCTGAGGATTCCTCTCCAGTGTTGCCATGGATCTTGGGGTGCTTCTGAGTCTCCCCAGGGGAGTCAGGCCTCGTCTCGAGTGGGAGCATGCACGAGCGCTTTCCTCCCGAGCTGCAGCAGTAGTGTCACGCTTCCTGTCACGTGGATCAAGGGATCTGTGGCTTTCCCTCGAGGCTGTCCCTCGAGGCTTTCCCAAGAGGCTTTCCCACAGGGCTGTGCCACGTGCCACCTTGGTGTGAGTCGATCCTCGGCGTGAAAGACGAGCCGGTGAAGGGAAAAGAGGTTCCTCTGGAATGGACTGAGACATCTGGGGGACTCTTGGAATGGTGGCACGACCCTGGAGTTCCTCTCGCCGTTGCTGTTGAGAGGGCCTCCTCTTGAGATGCGACGGGAACGCCGGGAATTCTTTCCCGAAGAAGCCGGGAAAGGATCCCTCATCTCGAGCTACGAGGCGGAAACGGGGCTCCTCTGGATGTGGGCGGGACCCTCGTGATTCCTCTCGAGTGGAGACGGCTAGGTCGGGGAACTTCTTGATTTGCACCAAGGGTGTGAAGGACCCTTTCGAAGTTCCAGAGGGGAGGTGTGATCAGCCTCGAGACGCCTCAGCGGAAATGGGCCTCCTCTCGCCTGGATGGGAGAACCTCCTGGATTTTCTCGAGTTGCGGCAGGTCTTCTCGAGTTACGACGGGGACCTCAGGGACCCGCTTGGTGGCCTCAGGAAAGGCCAGTTCCCATGCGAGTTGCTAGGGGACCTCTCGGGATTCCTCTCCCGTCCATGCCAGGGCCTCAGTCCTTGTGTGGAGTCGGGGCCGGAACCTGAGGATTCCTCTCCAGTGTTGCCATGGATCTTGGGGTGCTTCTGAGTCTCCCCAGGGGAGTCAGGCCTCGTCTCGAGTGGGGGCATGCACGTGTGCTTTCCTCCAGAGCTGCAGCAGTAGTGTCACGCTTCCTGTCACGTGGATCAAGGGATCTGTGGCTTTCCCTCGAGGCTGTCCCTCGAGGCTTTCCCACGAGGCTTTCCCACAGGGCTGTGCCACGTGCCACCTTGGTGTGAGTCGATCCTCGGCGTGAAAGACGAGCCGGTGAAGGGAAAAGAGGTTCCTCTGGAATGGACTGAGACATCTGGGGGACTCTTGGAGTGGTGGCACGACCCTGGAGTTCCTCTCGCCGTTCCTGTTGAGAGGGCCTCCTCTTGAGATGCGACGGGAACGCCGGGAACTCTTTCCCGACGAAGCAGGGAAAGGATCCCTCATCTCGAGCTACGAGGCGGAAACGGGGCTCCTCTGGATGTGGGCGGGACCCTCGTGATTCCTCTCGAGTGGAGACGGCTAGGTCGGGGAACTTCTTGATTTGCACCAAGGGTGTGAAGGACCCTTTCGAAGTTCCAGAGGGGAGGTGTGATCAGCCTCGAGACGCCTCAGCGGAAATGGGCCTCATCTCGCCTGGAGGGGAGAACCTCCTGGATTTTCTCGAGTTGCGGCAGGTCTTCTCGAGTTACGACGGGGACCTCAGGGACCCGCTCCGGTGGCCTCAGGAAAGGCCAGTTCCCATGCGAGTTGCTAGGGGACCTCTCGGGATTCCTCTCCCGTCCATGCCAGGGCCTCAGTCCTTGTGTGGAGTCGGGGCCGGAACCTGAGGATTCCTCTCCAGTGTTGCCATGGATCTTGGGGTGCTTCTGAGTCTCCCCAGGGGAGTCAGGCCTCGTGTCGAGTGGGGGCATGCACGTGCGCTTTCCTCCCGAGCTGCAGCAGTAGTGTCACGCTTCCTGTCACGTGGATCAAGGGATCTGTGGCTTTCCCTCGAGGCTGTCCCTCGAGGCTTTCCCACGAGGCTTTCCCACAGGGCTCTGCCACGTGCCACCTTGGTGTGAGTCGATACTCGGCGTGAAAGACGAGCCGGTGAAGGGAAAAGAGGTTCCTCTGGAATGGACTGAGACATCTGGGGGACTCTTGGAATGGTGGCACGACCCTGGAGTTCCTCTCGCCGTTCCTGTTGAGAGGGCCTCCTCTTGAGATGCGACGGAACGCCGGGAACTCTTTCCCGACGAAGCAGGGAAAGGATCCCTCATCTCGAGCTACGAGGCGGAAACGGGGCTCCTCTGGATGTGGGCGGGACCCTCGTGATTCCTCTCGAGTGGAGACGGGTATGTCGGGGAACTTCTTGATTTGCACCAAGGGTTGAAGTACCCTTTCCAAGTTCCAGAGGTGAGGTGTGATCAGCCTCGAGACGCCTCAGCGGAAATGGGCCTCATCTCGCCTGGAGGGGAGAACCTCCTGGATTTTCTCGAGTTGCGGCAGGTCTTCTCGAGTTACGACGGGGACCTCAGGGACCCGCTCTGGTGGCCTCAGGAAAGGCCAGTCCCCATGTGAGTTGCTAGAGGACCTCTCGGGATTCCTCTCCCGTCCATGCCGGGGCCTCAGTCCTTGTGTGGAGTCGGGGCCGGAACCTGAGGATTCCTCTCCAGTGTTGCCATGGATCTTGGGGTGCTTCTGAGTCTCCCCAGGGGAGTCAGGCCTCGTCTCGAGTGGGGGCATGCACGTGCGCTTTCCTCCCGAGCTGCAGCAGTAGTGTCACGCTTCCTGTCACGTGGATCAAGGGATCTGTGGCTTTCCCTCGAGGCTGTCCCTCGAGGCTTTCCCACGAGGCTTTCCCACAGGGCTGTGCCACGTGCCACCTTGGTGTGAGTGGATCCTCGGCGTGAAAGACGAGCCGGTGAAGGGAAAAGAGGTTCCTCTGGAATGGACTGAGACATCTGGGGGACTCTTGGAATGGTGGCACGACCCTGGAGTTCCTCTCGCCGTTCCTGTTGAGAGGGCCTCCTCTTGAGATGCGACGGGAACGCCGGGAACTCTTTCCCGACGAAGCAGGGAAAGGATCCCTCATCTCGAGCTACGAGGCGGAAACGGGGCTCCTCTGGATGTGGGCGGGACCCTCGTGATTCCTCTCGAGTGGAGACGGCTAGGTCGGGGAACTTCTTGATTTGCACCAAGGGTGTGAAGGACCCTTTCGAAGTTCCAGAGGGGAGGTGTGATCAGCCTCGAGACGCCTCAGCGGAAATGGGCCTCATCTCGCCTGGAGGGGAGAACCTCCTGGATTTTCTCGAGTTGCGGCAGGTCTTCTCGAGTTACGACGGGGACCTCAGGGACCCGCTCTGGTGGCCTCAGGAAAGGCCAGTCCCCATGCGAGTTGCTAGGGGACCTCTCGGGATTCCTCTCCCGTCCATGCCGGGGCCTCAGTCCTTGTGTGGAGTCGGGGCCGGAACCTGAGGATTCCTCTCCAGTGTTGCCATGGATCTTGGGGTGCTTCTGAGTCTCCCCAGGGGAGTCAGGCCTCGTCTCGAGTGGGAGCATGCACGAGCGCTTTCCTCCCGAGCTGCAGCAGTAGTGTCACGCTTCCTGTCACGTGGATCAAGGGATCTGTGGCTTTCCCTCGAGGCTGTCCCTCGAGGCTTTCCCACGAGGCTTTCCCACAGGGCTGTGCCACGTGCCACCTTGGTGTGAGTCGATCCTCGGCGTGAAAGACGAGCCGGTGAAGGGAAAAGAGGTTCCTCTGGAATGGACTGAGACATCTGGGGGACTCTTGGAATGGTGGCACGACCCTGGAGTTCCTCTCGCCGTTCCTGTTGAGAGGGCCTCCTCTTGAGATGCGACGGGAACGCCGGGAATTCTTTCCCGACGAAGCCGGGAAAGGATCCCTCATCTCGAGCTACGAGGCGGAAACGGGGCTCCTCTGGATGTGGGCGGGACCCTCGTGATTCCTCTCGAGTGGAGACGGCTAGGTCGGGGAACTTCTTGATTTGCACCAAGGGTGTGAAGGACCCTTTCGAAGTTCCAGAGGGGAGGTGTGATCAGCCTCGAGACGCCTCAGCGGAAATGGGCCTCATCTCGCCTGGAGGGGAGAACCTCCTGGATTTTCTCGAGTTGCGGCAGGTCTTCTCGAGTTACGACGGGGACCTCAGGGACCCGCTTGGTGGCCTCAGGAAAGGCCAGTTCCCATGCGAGTTGCTAGGGGACCTCTCGGGATTCCTCTCCCGTCCATGCCAGGGCCTCAGTCCTTGTGTGGAGTCGGGGCCGGAACCTGAGGATTCCTCTCCAGTGTTGCCATGGATCTTGGGGTGCTTCTGAGTCTCCCCAGGGGAGTCAGGCCTCGTCTCGAGTGGGGGCATGCACGTGCGCTTTCCTCCCGAGCTGCAGCAGTAGTGTCACGCTTCCTGTCACGTGGATCAAGGGATCTGTGGCTTTCCCTCGAGGCTGTCCCTCGAGGCTTTCCGACGAGGCTTTCCCACAGGGCTCTGCCACGTGCCACCTTGGTGTGAGTCGATCCTCGGCGTGAAAGACGAGCCGGTGAAGGGAAAAGAGGTTCCTCTGGAATGGACTGAGACATCTGGGGGACTCTTGGAATGGTGGCACGACCCTGGAGTTCCTCTCGCCGTTCCTGTTGAGAGGGCCTCCTCTTGAGATGCGACGGGAACGCCGGGAACTCTTTCCCGACGAAGCCGGGAAAGGATCCCTCATCTCGAGCTACGAGGCGGAAACGGGGCTCCTCTGGATGTGGGCGGGACCCTCGTGATTCCTCTCGAGTGGAGACGGGTATGTCGGGGAACTTCTTGATTTGCACTATGGGTGTGAAGGACCCTTTCGAAGTTCCAGAGGGGAGGTGTGATCAGCCTCGAGACGCCTCAGCGGAAATGGGCCTCATCTCGCCTGGAGGGGAGAACCTCCTGGATTTTCTCGAGTTGCGGCAGGTCTTCTCGAGTTACGACGGGGACCTCAGGGACCCGCTCTGGTGGCCTCAGGAAAGGCCAGTCCCCATGCGAGTTGCTAGGGGACCTCTCGGGATTCCTCTCCCGTCCATGCCGGGGCCTCAGTCCTTGTGTGGAGTCGGGGCCGGAACCTGAGGATTCCTCTCCAGTGTTGCCATGGATCTTGGGGTGCTTCTGAGTCTCCCCAGGGGAGTCAGGCCTCGTCTCGAGTGGGGGCATGCACGTGTGCTTTCCTCCAGAGCTGCAGCAGAAGTGTCACGCTTCCTGTCACGTGGATCAAGGGATCTGTGGCTTTCCCTCGAGGCTGTCCCTCGAGGCTTTCCCACGAGGCTTTCCCACAGGGCTGTGCCACGTGCCACCTTGGTGTGAGTCGATCCTCGGCGTGAAAGACGAGCCGGTGAAGGGAAAAGAGGTTCCTCTGGAATGGACTGAGACATCTGGGGGACTCTTGGAGTGGTGGCACGACCCTGGAGTTCCTCTCGCCGTTCCTGTTGAGAGGGCCTCCTCTTGAGATGCGACGGGAACGCCGGGAACTCTTTCCCGACGAAGCAGGGAAAGGATCCCTCATCTCGAGCTACGAGGCGGAAACGGGGCTCCTCTGGATGTGGGCGGGACCCTCGTGATTCCTCTCGAGTGGAGACGGCTAGGTCGGGGAACTTCTTGATTTGCACCAAGGGTGTGAAGGACCCTTTCGAAGTTCCAGAGGGGAGGTGTGATCAGCCTCGAGACGCCTCAGCGGAAATGGGCCTCATCTCGCCTGGAGGGGAGAACCTCCTGGATTTTCTCGAGTTGCGGCAGGTCTTCTCGAGTTACGACGGTGACCTCAGGGACCCGCTCCGGTGGCCTCAGGAAAGGCCAGTTCCCATGCGAGTTGCTAGGGGACCTCTCGGGATTCCTCTCCCGTCCATGCCAGGGCCTCAGTCCTTGTGTGGAGTCGGGGCCGGAACCTGAGGATTCCTCTCCAGTGTTGCCATGGATCTTGGGGTGCTTCTGAGTCTCCCCAGGGGAGTCAGGCCTCGTGTCGAGTGGGGGCATGCACGTGCGCTTTCCTCCCGAGCTGCAGCAGTAGTGTCACGCTTCCTGTCACGTGGATCAGGGATCTGTGGCTTTCCCTCGAGGCTGTCCCTCGAGGCTTTCCCACGAGGCTTTCCCACAGGGCTCTGCCACGTGCCACCTTGGTGTGAGTCGATCCTCGGCGTGAAAGACGAGCCGGTGAAGGGAAAAGAGGTTCCTCTGGAATGGACTGAGACATCTGGGGGACTCTTGGAATGGTGGCACGACCCTGGAGTTCCTCTCGCCGTTCCTGTTGAGAGGGCCTCCTCTTGAGATGCGACGGGAACGCCGGGAACTCTTTCCCGACGAAGCAGGGAAAGGATCCCTCATCTCGAGCTACGAGGCGGAAACGGGGCTCCTCTGGATGTGGGCGGGACCCTCGTGATTCCTCTCGAGTGGAGACGGGTATGTCGGGGAACTTCTTGATTTGCACCAAGGGTTGAAGGACCCTTTCCAAGTTCCAGAGGTGAGGTGTGATCAGCCTCGAGACGCCTCAGCGGAAATGGGCCTCATCTCGCCTGGAGGGGAGAACCTCCTGGATTTTCTCGAGTTGCGGCAGGTCTTCTCGAGTTACGACGGGGACCTCAGGGACCCGCTCTGGTGGCCTCAGGAAAGGCCAGTCCCCATGTGAGTTGCTAGAGGACCTCTCGGGATTCCTCTCCCGTCCATGCCGGGGCCTCAGTCCTTGTGTGGAGTCGGGGCCGGAACCTGAGGATTCCTCTCCAGTGTTGCCATGGATCTTGGGGTGCTTCTGAGTCTCCCCAGGGGAGTCAGGCCTCGTCTCGAGTGGGGGCATGCACGTGCGCTTTCCTCCCGAGCTGCAGCAGTAGTGTCACGCTTCCTGTCACGTGGATCAAGGGATCTGTGGCTTTCCCTCGAGGCTGTCCCTCGAGGCTTTCCCACGAGGCTTTCCCACAGGGCTGTGCCACGTGCCACCTTGGTGTGAGTGGATCCTCGGCGTGAAAGACGAGCCGGTGAAGGGAAAAGAGGTTCCTCTGGAATGGACTGAGACATCTGGGGGACTCTTGGAATGGTGGCACGACCCTGGAGTTCCTCTCGCCGTTCCTGTTGAGAGGGCCTCCTCTTGAGATGCGACGGGAACGCCGGGAACTCTTTCCCGACGAAGCAGGGAAAGGATCCCTCATCTCGAGCTACGAGGCGGAAACGGGGCTCCTCTGGATGTGGGCGGGACCCTCGTGATTCCTCTCGAGTGGAGACGGCTAGGTCGGGGAACTTCTTGATTTGCACCAAGGGTGTGAAGGACCCTTTCGAAGTTCCAGAGGGGAGGTGTGATCAGCCTCGAGACGCCTCAGCGGAAATGGGCCTCATCTCGCCTGGAGGGGAGAACCTCCTGGATTTTCTCGAGTTGCGGCAGGTCTTCTCGAGTTACGACGGGGACCTCAGGGACCCGCTCTGGTGGCCTCAGGAAAGGCCAGTCCCCATGCGAGTTGCTAGGGGACCTCTCGGGATTCCTCTCCCGTCCATGCCGGGGCCTCAGTCCTTGTGTGGAGTCGGGGCCGGAACCTGAGGATTCCTCTCCAGTGTTGCCATGGATCTTGGGGTGCTTCTGAGTCTCCCCAGGGGAGTCAGGCCTCGTCTCGAGTGGGGGCATGCACGTGCGCTTTCCTCCCGAGCTGCAGCAGTAGTGTCACGCTTCCTGTCACGTGGATCAAGGGATCTGTGGCTTTCCCTCGAGGCTGTCCCTCGAGGCTTTCCCACGAGGCTTTCCCACAGGGCTGTGCCACGTGCCACCTTGGTGTGAGTGGATCCTCGGCGTGAAAGACGAGCCGGTGAAGGGAAAAGAGGTTCCTCTGGAATGGACTGAGACATCTGGGGGACTCTTGGAATGGTGGCACGACCCTGGAGTTCCTCTCGCCGTTCCTGTTGAGAGGGCCTCCTCTTGAGATGCGACGGGAACGCCGGGAACTCTTTCCCGACGAAGCAGGGAAAGGATCCCTCATCTCGAGCTACGAGGCGGAAACGGGGCTCCTCTGGATGTGGGCGGGACCCTCGTGATTCCTCTCGAGTGGAGACGGGTATGTCGGGGAACTTCTTGATTTGCACCAAGGGTGTGAAGGACCCTTTCGAAGTTCCAGAGGTGAGGTGTGATCAGCCTCGAGACGCCTCAGCGGAAATGGGCCTCATCTCGCCTGGAGGGGAGAACCTCCTGGATTTTCTCGAGTTGCGGCAGGTCTTCTCGAGTTATGACGGGGACCTCAGGGACCCGCTCTGGTGGCCTCAGGAAAGGCCAGTCCCCATGCGAGTTGCTAGGGGACCTCTCGGGATTCCTCTCCTGTCCATTGCGGGGCCTCAGTCCTTGTGTGGAGTCGGGGCCAGAACCTGAGGATTCCTCTCCAGTGTTGCCATGGATCTTGGGGTGCTTCTGAGTCTCCCCAGGGGAGTCAGGCCTCGTCTCGAGTGGGGGCATGCACGTGCGCTTTCCTCCCGAGCTGCAGCAGTAGTGTCACGCTTAGTGTCACGTGGATCAAGGGATCTGTGGCTTTCCCTCGAGGCTGTCCCTCGAGGCTTTCCCACGAGGCTTTCCCACAGGGCTGTGCCACGTGCCACCTTGGTGTGAGTCGATCCTCGGCGTGAAAGACGAGCCGGTGAAGGGAAAAGAGGTTCCTCTGGAATGGACTGAGACATCTGGGGGACTCTTGGAATGGTGGCACGACCCTGGAGTTCCTCTCGCCGTTCCTGTTGAGAGGGCCTCCTCTTGAGATGCGACGGGAACGCCGGGAACTCTTTCCCGACGAAGCAGGGAAAGGATCCCTCATCTCGAGCTACGAGGCGGAAACGCGGCTCCTCTGGATGTGGGCGGGACCCTCGTGATTCCTCTCGAGTGGAGACGGGTATGTCGGGGAACTTCTTGATTTGCACCAAGGGTGTGAAGGACCCTTTTGAAGTTCCAGAGGGGAGGTGTGATCAGCCTCGAGACGCCTCAGCGGAAATGGGCCTCATCTCGCCTGGAGGGGAGAACCTCCTGGATTTTCTCGAGTTGCGGCAGGTCTTCTCGAGTTACGACGGGGACCTCAGGGACCCGCTCTGGTGGCCTCAGGAAAGGCCAGTCCCCATGCGAGTTGCTAGGGGACCTCTCGGGATTCCTCTCCCGTCCATGCCGGGGCCTCAGTCCTTGTGTGGAGTCGGGGCCGGAACCTGAGGATTCCTCTCCAGTGTTGCCATGGATCTTGGGGTGTTTCTGAGTCTCCCCAGGGGAGTCAGGCCTCGTCTCGAGTGGGGGCATGCACGTGCGCTTTCCTCCCGAGCTGCAGCAGTAGTGTCACGCTTCCTGTCACGTGGATCAAGGGATCTGTGGCTTTCCCTCGAGGCTGTCCCTCGAGGCTTTCCCACGAGGCTTTCCCACAGGGCTCTGCCACGTGCCACCTTGGTGTGAGTCGATCCTCGGCGTGAAAGACGAGCCGGTGAAGGGAAAAGAGGTTCCTCTGGAATGGACTGAGACATCTGGGGGACTCTTGGAATGGTGGCACGACCCTGGAGTTCCTCTCGCCGTTCCTGTTGAGAGGGCCTCCTCTTGAGATGTGACGGGAACGCCGGGAACTCTTTCCCGACGAAGCAGGGAAAGGATCCCTCATCTCGAGCTACGAGGCGGAAACGGGGCTCCTCTGGATGTGGGCGGGACCCTCGTGATTCCTCTCGAGTGGAGACGGGTATGTCGGGGAACTTCTTGATTTGCACCAAGGGTGTGAAGGACCCTTTCGAAGTTCCAGAGGTGAGGTGTGATCAGCCTCGAGACGCCTCAGCGGAAATGGGCCTCATCTCGCCTGGAGGGGAGAACCTCCTGGATTTTCTCGAGTTGCGGCAGGTCTTCTCGAGTTATGACGGGGACCTCAGGGACCCGCTCTGGTGGCCTCAGGAAAGGCCAGTCCCCATGCGAGTTGCTAGGGGACCTCTCGGGATTCCTCTCCCGTCCATTGCGGGGCCTCAGTCCTTGTGTGGAGTCGGGGCCGGAACCTGAGGATTCCTCTCCAGTGTTGCCATGGATCTTGGGGTGCTTCTGAGTCTCCCCAGGGGAGTCAGGCCTCGTCTCGAGTGGGGGCATGCACGTGCGCTTTCCTCCCGAGCTGCAGCAGTAGTGTCACGCTTCCTGTCACGTGGATCAAGGGATCTGTGGCTTTCCCTCGAGGCTGTCCCTCGAGGCTTTCCCACGAGGCTTTCCCACAGGGCTGTGCCACGTGCCACCTTGGTGTGAGTGGATCCTCGGCGTGAAAGACGAGCCGGTGAAGGGAAAAGAGGTTCCTCTGGAATGGACTGAGACATCTGGGGGACTCTTGGAATGGTGGCACGACCCTGGAGTTCCTCTCGCCGTTCCTGTTGAGAGGGCCTCCTCTTGAGATGCGACGGGAACGCCGGGAACTCTTTCCCGACGAAGCAGGGAAAGGATCCCTCATCTCGAGCTACGAGGCGGAAACGGGGCTCCTCTGGATGTGGGCGGGACCCTCGTGATTCCTCTCGAGTGGAGACGGGTATGTCGGGGAACTTCTTGATTTGCACCAAGGGTGTGAAGGACCCTTTCGAAGTTCCAGAGGTGAGGTGTGATCAGCCTCGAGACGCCTCAGCGGAAATGGGCCTCATCTCGCCTGGAGGGGAGAACCTCCTGGATTTTCTCGAGTTGCGGCAGGTCTTCTCGAGTTACGACGGGGACCTCAGGGACCCGCTCTGGTGGCCTCAGGAAAGGCCAGTCCCCATGCGAGTTGCTAGGGGACCTCTCGGGATTCCTCTCCCGTCCATGCCGGGGCCTCAGTCCTTGTGTGGAGTCGGGGCCGGAACCTGAGGATTCCTCTCCAGTGTTGCCATGGATCTTGGGGTGCTTCTGAGTTTCCCCAGGGGAGTCAGGCCTCGTCTCGAGTGGGGGCATGCACGTGCGCTTTCCTCCCGAGCTGCAGCAGTAGTGTCACGCTTCCTGTCACGTGGATCAAGGGATCTGTGGCTTTCCCTCGAGGCTGTCCCTCGAGGCTTTCCCACGAGGCTTTCCCACAGGGCTCTGCCACGTGCCACCTTGGTGTGAGTCGATCCTCGGCGTGAAAGACGAGCCGGTGAAGGGAAAAGAGGTTCCTCTGGAATGGACTGAGACATCTGGGGGTCTCTTGGAATGGTGGCACGACCCTGGAGTTCCTCTCGCCGTTCCTGTTGAGAGGGCCTCCTCTTGAGATGCGACGGGAACGCCGGGAACTCTTTCCCGACGAAGCAGGGAAAGGATCCCTCATCTCGAGCTACGAGGCGGAAACGGGGCTCCTCTGGATGTGGGCGGGACCCTCGTGATTCCTCTCGAGTGGAGACGGGTATGTCGGGGAACTTCTTGATTTGCACCAAGGGTGTGAAGGACCCTTTCGAAGTTCCAGAGGTGAGGTGTGATCAGCCTCGAGACGCCTCAGCGGAAATGGGCCTCATCTCGCCTGGAGGGGAGAACCTCCTGGATTTTCTCGAGTTGCGGCAGGTCTTCTCGAGTTATGACGGGGACCTCAGGGACCCGCTCTGGTGGCCTCAGGAAAGGCCAGTCCCCATGCGAGTTGCTAGGGGACCTCTCGGGATTCCTCTCCCGTCCATTGCGGGGCCTCAGTCCTTGTGTGGAGTCGGGGCCGGAACCTGAGGCTTCCTCTCCAGTGTTGCCATGGATCTTGGGGTGCTTCTGAGTCTCCCCAGGGGAGTCAGGCCTCGTCTCGAGTGGGGGCATGCACGTGCGCTTTCCTCCCGAGCTGCAGCAGTAGTGTCACGCTTCCTGTCACGTGGATCAAGGGATCTGTGGCTTTCCCTCGAGGCTGTCCCTCGAGGCTTTCCCACGAGGCTTTCCCACAGGGCTGTGCCACGTGCCACCTTGGTGTGAGTGGATCCTCGGCGTGAAAGACGAGCCGGTGAAGGGAAAAGAGGTTCCTCTGGAATGGACTGAGACATCTGGGGGACTCTTGGAATGGTGGCACGACCCTGGAGTTCCTCTCGCCGTTCCTGTTGAGAGGGCCTCCTCTTGAGATGCGACGGGAACGCCGGGAACTCTTTCCCGACGAAGCAGGGAAAGGATCCCTCATCTCGAGCTACGAGGCGGAAACGGGGCTCCTCTGGATGTGGGCGGGACCCTCGTGATTCCTCTCGAGTGGAGACGGCTAGGTCGGGGAACTTCTTGATTTGCACCAAGGGTGTGAAGGACCCTTTCGAAGTTCCAGAGGGGAGGTGTGATCAGCCTCGAGACGCCTCAGCGGAAATGGGCCTCATCTCGCCTGGAGGGGAGAACCTCCTGGATTTTCTCGAGTTGCGGCAGGTCTTCTCGAGTTACGACGGGGACCTCAGGGACCCGCTCTGGTGGCCTCAGGAAAGGCCAGTCCCCATGCGAGTTGCTAGGGGACCTCTCGGGATTCCTCTCCCGTCCATGCCGGGGCCTCAGTCCTTGTGTGGAGTCGGGGCCGGAACCTGAGGATTCCTCTCCAGTGTTGCCATGGATCTTGGGGTGCTTCTGAGTCTCCCCAGGGGAGTCAGGCCTCGTCTCGAGTGGGGGCATGCACGTGCGCTTTCCTCCCGAGCTGCAGCAGTAGTGTCACGCTTCCTGTCACGTGGATCAAGGGATCTGTGGCTTTCCCTCGAGGCTGTCCCTCGAGGCTTTCCCACGAGGCTTTCCCACAGGGCTGTGCCACGTGCCACCTTGGTGTGAGTGGATCCTCGGCGTGAAAGACGAGCCGGTGAAGGGAAAAGAGGTTCCTCTGGAATGGACTGAGACATCTGGGGGACTCTTGGAATGGTGGCACGACCCTGGAGTTCCTCTCGCCGTTCCTGTTGAGAGGGCCTCCTCTTGAGATGCGATGGGAACGCCGGGAACTCTTTCCCGACGAAGCAGGGAAAGGATCCCTCATCTCGAGCTACGAGGCGGAAACGGGGCTCCTCTGGATGTGGGCGGGACCCTCGTGATTCCTCTCGAGTGGAGACGGCTAGGTCGGGGAACTTCTTGATTTGCACCAAGGGTGTGAAGGACCCTTTCGAAGTTCCAGAGGGGAGGTGTGATCAGCCTCGAGACGCCTCAGCGGAAATGGGCCTCATCTCGCCTGGAGGGGAGAACCTCCTGGATTTTCTCGAGTTGCGGCAGGTCTTCTCGAGTTACGACGGGGACCTCAGGGACCCGCTCTGGTGGCCTCAGGAAAGGCCAGTCCCCATGCGAGTTGCTAGGGGACCTCTCGGGATTCCTCTCCCGTCCATGCCGGGGCCTCAGTCCTTGTGTGGAGTCGGGGCCGGAACCTGAGGATTCCTCTCCAGTGTTGCCATGGATCTTGGGGTGCTTCTGAGTCTCCCCAGGGGAGTCAGGCCTCGTCTCGAGTGGGGGCATGCACGTGCGCTTTCCTCCCGAGCTGCAGCAGTAGTGTCACGCTTCCTCTCACGTGGATCAAGGGATCTGTGGCTTTCCCTCGAGGCTGTCCCTCGAGGCTTTCCCACGAGGCTTTCCCACAGGGCTGTGCCACGTGCCACCTTGGTGTGAGTCGATCCTCGGCGTGAAAGACGAGCCGGTGAAGGGAAAAGAGGTTCCTCTGGAATGGACTGAGACATCTGGGGGACTCTTGGAATGGTGGCACGACCCTGGAGTTCCTCTCGCCGTTCCTGTTGAGAGGGCCTCCTCTTGAGATGCGACGGGAACGCCGGGAACTCTTTCCCGACGAAGCAGGGAAAGGATCCCTCATCTCGAGCTACGAGGGGAAACGGGGCTCCTCTGGATGTGGGCGGGACCCTCGTGATTCCTCTCGAGTGGAGACGGCTAGGTCGGGGAACTTCTTGATTTGCACCAAGGGTGTGAAGGACCCTTTCGAAGTTCCAGAGGGGAGGTGTGATCAGCCTCGAGACGCCTCAGCGGAAATGGGCCTCATCTCGCCTGGAGGGGAGAACCTCCTGGATTTTCTCGAGTTGCGGCAGGTCTTCTCGAGTTACGACGGGGACCTCAGGGACCCGCTCTGGTGGCCTCAGGAAAGGCCAGTCCCCATGCGAGTTGCTAGGGGACCTCTCGGGATTCCTCTCCCGTCCATGCCGGGGCCTCAGTCCTTGTGTGGAGTCGGGGCCGGAACCTGAGGATTCCTCTCCAGTGTTGCCATGGATCTTGGGGTGCTTCTGAGTCTCCCCAGGGGAGTCAGGCCTCGTCTCGAGTGGGGGCATGCACGTGCGCTTTCCTCCCGAGCTGCAGCAGTAGTGTCACGCTTCCTGTCACGTGGATCAAGGGATCTGTGGCTTTCCCTCGAGGCTGTCCCTCGAGGCTTTCCCACGAGGCTTTCCCACAGGGCTGTGCCACGTGCCACCTTGGTGTGAGTGGATCCTCGGCGTGAAAGACGAGCCGGTGAAGGGAAAAGAGGTTCCTCTGGAATGGACTGAGACATCTGGGGGACTCTTGGAATGGTGGCACGAACCTGGAGTTCCTCTCGCCGTTCCTGTTGAGAGGGCCTCCTCTTGAGATGCGACGGGAACGCCGGGAACTCTTTCCCGACGAAGCAGGGAAAGGATCCCTCATCTCGAGCTACGAGGCGGAAACGGGGCTCCTCTGGATGTGGGCGGGACCCTCGTGATTCCTCTCGAGTGGAGACGGCTAGGTCGGGGAACTTCTTGATTTGCACCAAGGGTGTGAAGGACCCTTTCGAAGTTCCAGAGGGGAGGTGTGATCAGCCTCGAGACGCCTCAGCGGAAATGGGCCTCATCTCGCCTGGAGGGGAGAACCTCCTGGATTTTCTCGAGTTGCGGCAGGTCTTCTCGAGTTACGACGGGGACCTCAGGGACCCGCTCTGGTGGCCTCAGGAAAGGCCAGTCCCCATGCGAGTTGCTAGGGGACCTCTCGGGATTCCTCTCCCGTCCATGCCGGGGCCTCAGTCCTTGTGTGGAGTCGGGGCCGGAACCTGAGGATTCCTCTCCAGTGTTGCCATGGATCTTGGGGTGCTTCTGAGTCTCCCCAGGGGAGTCAGGCCTCGTCTCGAGTGGGGGCATGCAGGTGCGCTTTCCTCCCGAGCTGCAGCAGTAGTGTCACGCTTCCTGTCACGTGGATCAAGGGATCTGTGGCTTTCCCTCGAGGCTGTCCCTCGAGGCTTTCCCACGAGGCTTTCCCACAGGGCTGTGCCACGTGCCACCTTGGTGTGAGTCGATCCTCGGCGTGAAAGACGAGCCGGTGAAGGGAAAAGAGGTTCCTCTGGAATGGACTGAGACATCTGGGGGACTCTTGGAATGGTGGCACGACCCTGGAGTTCCTCTCGCCGTTCCTGTTGAGAGGGCCTCCTCTTGAGATGCGACGGGAACGCCGGGAACTCTTTCCCGACGAAGCAGGGAAAGGATCCCTCATCTCGAGCTACGAGGGGAAACGGGGCTCCTCTGGATGTGGGCGGGACCCTCGTGATTCCTCTCGAGTGGAGACGGCTAGGTCGGGGAACTTCTTGATTTGCACCAAGGGTGTGAAGGACCCTTTCGAAGTTCCAGAGGGGATGTGTGATCAGCCTCGAGACGCCTCAGCGGAAATGGGCCTCATCTCGCCTGGAGGGGAGAACCTCCTGGATTTTCTCGAGTTGCGGCAGGTCTTCTCGAGTTACGACGGGGACCTCAGGGACCCGCTCTGGTGGACTCAGGAAAGGCCAGTCCCCATGCGAGTTGTTAGGGGACCTCTCGGGATTCCTCTCCCGTCCATGCCGGGGCCTCAGTCCTTGTGTGGAGTCGGGGCCGGAACCTGAGGATTCCTCTCCAGTGTTGCCATGGATCTTGGGGTGCTTCTGAGTCTCCCCAGGGGAGTCAGGCCTCGTCTCGAGTGGGGGCATGCACGTGCGCTTTCCTCCCGAGCTGCAGCAGTAGTGTCACGCTTCCTGTCACGTGGATCAAGGAATCGGTGGCTTTCCCTCAAGGCTGTCCCTCGAGGCTTTCCCACGAGGCTTTCCCACAGGGCTCTGCCACGTGCCACCTTGGTGTGAGTCGATCCTCGGCGTGAAAGACGAGCCGGTGAAGGGAAAAGAGGTTCCTCTGGAATGGACTGAGACATCTGGGGGACTCTTGGAATGGTGGCACGACCCTGGAGTTCCTCTCGCCGTTCCTGTTGAGAGGGCCTCCTCTTGAGATGCGACGGGAACGCCGGGAACTCTTTCCCGACGAAGCAGGGAAAGGATCCCTCATCTCGAGCTACGAGGCCGAAACGGGGCTCCTCTGGATGTGGACGCGACCCTCGTGATTCCTCTCGAGTGGAGTCGGGTATGTCGGGGAACATCTTGATTTGCACCAAGGGTGTGAAGGACCCTTTCGAAGTTCCAGAGGGGAGGTGTGATCAGCCTCGAGACGCCTCAGCGGAAATGGGCCTCATCTCGCCTGGAGGGGAGAACCTCCTGGATTTTCTCGAGTTGCGGCAGGTCTTCTCGAGTTACGACGGGGACCTCAGGGACCCGCTCTGGTGGCCTCAGGAAAGGCCAGTCCCCATGCGAGTTGCTAGGGGACCTCTCGGGATTCCTCTCCCGTCCATGCCGGGGCCTCAGTCCTTGTGTGGAGTCGGGGCCGGAACCTGAGGATTCCTCTCCAGTGTTGCCATGGATCTTGGGGTGCTTCTGAGTCTCCCCAGGGGAGTCAGGCCTCGTCTCGAGTGGGGGCATGCACGTGCGCTTTCCTCCCGAGCTGCAGCAGTAGTGTCACGCTTCCTGTCACGTGGATCAAGGGATCTGTGGCTTTCCCTCGAGGCTGTCCCTCGAGGCTTTCCCACGAGGCTTTCCTACAGGGCTGTGCCACGTGCCACCTTTGTGTGAGTCGATCCTCGGCGTGAAAGACGAGCTGGTGAAGGGAAAAGAGGTTCCTCTGGAATGGACTGAGACATCTGGGGGACTCTTGGAATGGTGGCACGACCCTGGAGTTCCTCTCGCCGTTCCTGTTGAGAGGGCCTCCTCTTGAGATGCGACGGGAACGCCGGGAACTCTTTCCCGATGAAGCAGGTAAAGGATCCCTCATCTCGAGCTACGAGGCCGAAACGGGGCTCCTCTGGATGTGGACGCGACCCTCGTGATTCCTCTCGAGTGGAGACGGGTATGTCGGGGAACATCTTGATTTGCACCAAGGGTGTGAAGGACCCTTTCGAAGTTCCAGAGGGGAGGTGTGATCAGCCTCGAGACGCCTCAGCGGAAATGGGCCTCATCTCGCCTGGAGGGGAGAACCTCCTGGATTTTCTCGAGTTGCGGCAGGTCTTCTCGCGTTACGACGGGGACCTCAGGGACCCGCTCTGGTGGCCTCAGGAAAGGCCAGTCCCCATGCGAGTTGCTAGGGGACCTCTCGGGATTCCTCTCCCGTCCATGCCGGGGCCTCAGTCCTTGTGTGGAGTCGGGGCCGGAACCTGAGGATTCCTCTCCAGTGTTGCCATGGATCTTGGGGTGCTTCTGAGTCTCCCCAGGGGAGTCAGGCCTCGTCTCGAGTGGGGGCATGCACGTGCGCTTTCCTCCCGAGCTGCAGCAGTAGTGTCACGCTTCCTGTCACGTGGATCAAGGGATCTGTGGCTTTCCCTCGAGGCTGTCCCTCGAGGCTTTCCCACGAGGCTTTCCCACAGGGCTGTGCCACGTGCCACCTTGGTGTGAGTCGATCCTCGGCGTGAAAGACGAGCCGGTGAAGGGAAAAGAGGTTCCTCTGGAATGGACTGAGACATCTGGGGGACTCTTGGAGTGGTGGCACGACCCTGGAGTTCCTCTCGCCGTTCCTGTTGAGAGGGCCTCCTCTTGAGATGCGACGGGAACGCCGGGAACTCTTTCCCGACGAAGCAGGGAAAGGATCCCTCATCTCGAGCTACGAGGCCGAAACATGGCTCCTCTAGATGTGGGCGGGACCCTCGTGATTCCTCTCGAGTGGAGACGGCTAGGTCGGGGAACTTCTTGATTTGCACCAAGGGTGTGAAGGACCCTTTCGAAGTTCCAGAGGTGAGGTGTGATCAGCCTCGAGACGCCTCAGCGGAAATGGGCCTCATCTCGCCTGGAGGGGAGAACCTCCTGGATTTTCTCCAGTTGCGGCAGGTCTTCTCGAGTTACGACGGGGACCTCAGGGACCCGCTCTGGTGGCCTCAGGAAAGGCCAGTCCCCATGCGAGTTGCTAGGGGACCTCTCGGGATTCCTCTCCCGTCCATGCCGGGGCCTCAGTCCTTGTGTGGAGTCGGGGCCGGAACGTGAGGATTCCTCTCCAGTGTTGCCATGGATCTTGGGGTGCTTCTGAGTCTCCCCAGGGGAGTCAGGCCTCGTCTCGAGTGGGGGCATGCACGTGCGCTTTCCTCCCGAGCTGCAGCAGTAGTGTCACGCTTCCTGTCACATGGATCAAGGGATCTGTGGCTTTCCCTCGAGGCTGTCCCTCGAGGCTTTCACACGAGGCTTTCCCACAGGGCTCTGCCACGTGCCACCTTGGTGTGAGTCGATCCTCGGTGTGAAAGACGAGCCGGTGAAGGGAAAAGAGGTTCCTCTGGAATGGACTGAGACATCTGGGGGACTCTTGGAATGGTGGCACGACCCTGGAGTTCCTCTCGCCGTTCCTGTTGAGAGGGCCTCCTCTTGAGATGCGACGGCAACGCCGGGAACTCTTTCCCGACGAAGCAGGGAAAGGATCCCTCATCTCGAGCTACGAGGCGGAAACGGGGCTCCTCTGGATGTGGGCGGGACCCTCGTGATTCCTCTCGAGTGGAGACGGGTATGTCGGGGAACTTCTTGATTTGCACCAAGGGTGTGAAGGACCCTTTCGAAGTTCCAGAGGTGAGGTGTGATCAGCCTCGAGACGCCTCAGCGGAAATGGGCCTCATCTCGCCTGGAGGGGAGAACCTCCTGGATTTTCTCCAGTTGCGGCAGGTCTTCTCGAGTTACGACGGGGACCTCAGGGACCCGCTCTGGTGGCCTCAGGAAAGGCCAGTCCCCATGCGAGTTGCTAGGGGACCTCTCGGGATTCCTCTCCCGTCCATTGCGGGGCCTCAGTCCTTGTGTGGAGTCGGGGCCGGAACCTGAGGATTCCTCTCCAGTGTTGCCATGGATCTTGGGGTGCTTCTGAGTCTCCCCAGGGGAGTCAGGCCTCGTCTCGAGTGGGGGCATGCACGTGCGCTTTCCTCCCGAGCTGCAGCAGTAGTGTCACGCTTCCTGTCACGTGGATCAAGGGATCTGTGGCTTTCCCTCGAGGCTGTCCCTCGAGGCTTTCCCACGAGGCTTTCCTACAGGGCTGTGCCACGTGCCACCTTGGTGTGAGTCGATCCTCGGCGTGAAAGACGAGCTGGTGAAGGGAAAAGAGGTTCCTCCGGAATGGACTGAGACATCAGGGGGACTCTTGGAATGGTGTCACGACCCTGGAGTTCCTCTCGCCGTTCCTGTTGAGAGGGCCTCCTCTTGAGATGCGACGGGAACGCCGGGAACTCTTTCCCGACGAAGCAGGGAAAGGATCCCTCATCTCGAGCTACGAGGCCGAAACGGGGCTCATCTGGATGTGGACGCGACCCTCGTGATTCCTCTCGAGTGGAGTCGGGTATGTCGGGGAACATCTTGATTTGCACCAAGGGTGTGAAGGACCCTTTCGAAGTTCCAGAGGGGAGGTGTGATCAGCCTCGAGACGCCTCAGCGGAAATGGGCCTCATCTCGCCTGGAGGGGAGAACCTCCTGGATTTTCTCCAGTTGCGGCAGGTCTTCTCGAGTTACGACGGGGACCTCAGGGACCCGCTCTGGTGGCCTCAGGAAAGGCCAGTCCCCATGTGAGTTGCTAGGGGACCTCTCGGGATTCCTCTCCCGTCCATGCCGGGGCCTCAGTCCTTGTGTGGAGTCGGGGCCGGAACCTGAGGATTCCTCTCCAGTGTTGCCATGGATCTTGGGGTGCTTCTGAGTCTCCCCACGGGAGTCAGGCCTCGTCTCGAGTGGGGGCATGCACGTGCGCTTTCCTCCCGAGCTGCAGCAGTAGTGTCACGCTTCCTGTCACGTGGATCAAGGGATCTGTGGCTTTCCCTCGAGGCTGTCCCTCGAGGCTTTCCCACGAGGCTTTCCCACAGGGCTGTGCCACGTGCCACATTGGTGTGAGTCGATCCTCGGCGTGAAAGACGAGCCGGTGAAGGGAAAAGAGGTTCCTCTGGAATGGACTGAGACATCTGGGGGACTCTTGGAATGGTGGCACGACCATGGAGTTCCTCTCGCCGTTCCTGTTGAGAGGGCCTCCTCTTGAGATGCGACGGGAACGCCGGGAACTCTTTCCCGACGAAGCCGGGAAAGGATCCCTCATCTCGAGCTACGAGGCGGAAACGGGGCTCCTCTGGATGTGGGCGGGACCCTCGTGATTCCACTCGAGTGGAGACGGCTAGGTCGGGGAACTTCTTGATTTGCACCAAGGGTGTGAAGGACCCTTTCGAAGCTCCAGAGGGGAGGTGTGATCAGCCTCGAGACGCCTCAGCGGAAATGGGCCTCATCTCGCCTGGAGGGGAGAACCTCCTGGATTTTCTCGAGTTGCGGCAGGTCTTCTCGAGTTACGACGGGGACCTCAGGGACCCGCTCTGGTGGCCTCAGGAAAGGCCAGTCCCCATGCGAGTTGCTAGGGGACCTCTCGGGATTCCTCTCCCGTCCATGCCGGGGCCTCAGTCCTTGTGTGGAGTCGGGGCCGGAACCTGAGGATTCCTCTCCAGTGTTGCCATGGATCTTGGGGTGCTTCTGAGTCTCCCCAGGGGAGTCAGGCCTCGTCTCGAGTGGGGGCATGCACGTGCGCTTTCCTCCCGAGCTGCAGCAGTAGTGTCACGCTTCCTGTCACGTGGATCAAGGGATCTGTGGCTTTCCCTCGAGGCTGTCCCTCGAGGCTTTCCCACGAGGCTTTCCCACAGGGCTCTGCCACGTGCCACCTTGGTGTGAGTCGTTCCTCGGCGTGAAAGACGAGCCGGTGAAGGGAAAAGAGGTTCCTCTGGAATGGACTGAGACATCTGGGGGACTCTTGGAATGGTGGCACGACCCTGGAGTTCCTCTCGCCGTTCCTGTTGAGAGGGCCTCCTCTTGAGATGCGACGGGAACGCCGGGAACTCTTTCCCGACGAAGCAGGGAAAGGATCCCTCATCTCGAGCTACGAGGCGGAAACGGGGCTCCTCTGGTTGCGGGCGGGACCCTCATGATTCCTCTCAGTGGAGACGGCTAGGTCGGAGAACTTCTTGATTTGCACCAAGGGTGTGAAGGACCCTTTCGAAGTTCCAGAGGTGTGGTGTGATCCGCGTCGAGACGCCTCAGCGGAAATGGGCCTCATCTCGCCTGGAGGGGAGAACCTCCTGGATTTTCTCGAGTTGCGGCAGGTCTTCTCGAGTTACGACGGGGACCTCAGGGACCCGCTCTGGTGGCCTCAGGAAAGGCCAGTCCCCATGCGAGTTGCTAGGGGACCTCTCGGGATTCCTCTCCCGTCCATGCCGGGGCCTCAGTCCTTGTGTGGAGTCGGGGCCGGAACCTGAGGATTCCTCTCCAGTGTTGCCATGGATCTTGGGGTGCTTCTGAGTCTCCCCAGGGGAGTCAGGCCTCGTCTCGAGTGGGGGCATGCACGTGCGCTTTCCTCCCGAGCTGCAGCAGTAGTGTCACGCTTCCTGTCACGTGGATCAAGGGATCTGTGGCTTTCCCTCGAGGCTGTCCCTCGAGGCTTTCCCACGAGGCTTTCCCACAGGGCTGTGCCACGTGCCACCTTGGTGTGAGTCGATCCTCGGCGTGAAAGACGAGCCGGTGAAGGGAAAAGAGGTTCCTCTGGAATGGACTGAGACATCTGGGGGACTCTTGGAATGGTGGCACGACCCTGGAATTCCTCTCGCCGTTCCTGTTGAGAGGGCCTCCTCTTGAGATGCGACGGGAACGCCGGGAACTCTTTCCCGACGAAGCAGGGAAAGGATCCCTCATATCGAGCTACGAGGCCGAAACGGGGCTCCTCTGGATGTGGGCGGGATCCTCGTGATTCCTCTCGTGTGGAGTGGGGTATGTCGGGGAACATCTTGATTTGCACCAAGGGTGTGAAGGACCCTTTCGAAGTTCCAGAGGGGAGGTGTGATCAGCCTCGAGACGCCTCAGCGGAAATGGGCCTCATCTCGCCTGGAGGGGAGAACCTCCTGGATTTTCTCGAGTTGCGGCAGGTCTTCTCGAGTTACGACGGGGACCTCAGGGACCCGCTCTGGTGGCCTCAGGAAAGGCCAGTCCCCATGCGAGTTGCTAGGGGACCTCTCGGGATTCCTCTCCCGTCCATGCCGGGGCCTCAGTCCATGTGTGGAGTCGGGGCCGGAACCTGAGGATTCCTCTCCAGTGTTGCCATGGATCTTGGGGTGCTTCTGAGTCTCCCCAGGGGAGTCAGGCCTCGTCTCGAGTGGGGGCATGCACGTGCGCTTTCCTCCCGAGCTGCAGCAGTAGTGTCACGCTTCCTGTCACGTGGATCAAGGGATCTGTGGCTTTCCCTCGAGGCTGTCCCTCGAGGCTTTCCCACGAGGCTTTCCCACAGGGCTGTGCCACGTGCCACCTTGGTGTGAGTCGATCCTCGGCGTGAAAGACGAGCCGGTGAAGGGAAAAGAGGTTCCTCTGGAATGGACTGAGACATCTGGGGGACTCTTGGAATGGTGGCACGACCCTGGAGTTCCTCTCGCCGTTGCTGTTGAGAGGGCCTCCTCTTGAGATGCGACGGGAACGCCGGGAACTCTTTCCCGACGAAGCCGGGAAAGGATCCCTCATCTCGAGCTACGAGGCGGAAACGGGGCTCCTCTGGATGTGGGCGGGACCCTCGTGATTCCTCTCGAGTGGAGACGGCTAGGTCGGGGAACTTCTTGATTTGCACCAAGGGTGTGAAGGACCCTTTCGAAGTTCCAGAGGTGAGGTGTGATCAGCCTCGAGACGCCTCAGCGGAAATGGGCCTCATCTCGCCTGGAGGGGAGAACCTCCTGGATTTTCTCCAGTTGCGGCAGGTCTTCTCGAGTTACGACGGGGACCTCAGGGACCCGCTCTGGTGGCCTCAGGAAAGGCCAGTCCCCATGTGAGTTGCTAGGGGACCTCTCGGGATTCCTCTCCCGTCCATGCCGGGGCCTCAGTCCTTGTGTGGAGTCGGGGCCGGAACCTGAGGATTCCTCTCCAGTGTTGCCATGGATCTTGGGGTGCTTCTGAGTCTCCCCACGGGAGTCAGGCCTCGTCTCGAGTGGGGGCATGCACGTGCGCTTTCCTCCCGAGCTGCAGCAGTAGTGTCACGCTTCCTGTCACGTGGATCAAGGGATCTGTGGCTTTCCCTCGAGGCTGTCCCTCGAGGCTTTCCCACGAGGCTTTCCCACAGGGCTGTGCCACGTGCCACCTTGGTGTGAGTCGATCCTCGGCGTGAAAGACGAGCCGGTGAAGGGAAAAGAGGTTCCTCTGGAATGGACTGAGACATCTGGGGGACTCTTGGAATGGTGGCACGACCATGGAGTTCCTCTCGCCGTTCCTGTTGAGAGGGCCTCCTCTTGAGATGCGACGGGAACGCCGGGAACTCTTTCCCGACGAAGCAGGGAAAGGATCCCTCATCTCGAGCTACGAGGCGGAAACGGGGCTCCTCTGGTTGTGGGCGGGACCCTCATGATTCCTCTCAGTGGAGACGGCTAGGTCGGAGAACTTCTTGATTTGCACCAAGGGTGTGAAGGACCCTTTCGAAGTTCCAGAGGTGTGGTGTGATCCGCGTCGAGACGCCTCAGCGGAAATGGGCCTCATCTCGCCTGGAGGGGAGAACCTCCTGGATTTTCTCGAGTTGCGGCAGGTCTTCTCGAGTTACGACGGGGACCTCAGGGACCCGCTCTGGTGGCCTCAGGAAAGGCCAGTCCCCATGCGAGTTGCTAGGGGACCTCTCGGGATTCCTCTCCCGTCCATGCCGGGGCCTCAGTCCTTGTGTGGAGTCGGGGCCGGAACCTGAGGATTCCTCTCCAGTGTTGCCATGGATCTTGGGGTGCTTCTGAGTCTCCCCAGGGGAGTCAGGCCTCGTCTCGAGTGGGGCCATGCACGTGCGCTTTCCTCCCGAGCTGCAGCAGTAGTGTCACGCTTCCTGTCACGTGGATCAAGGGATCTGTGGCTTTCCCTCGAGGCTGTCCCTCGAGGATTTCCCACGAGGCTTTCCCACAGGGCTGTGCCACGTGCCACCTTGGTGTGAGTCGATCCTCGGCGTGAAAGACGAGCCGGTGAAGGGAAAAGAGGTTCCTCTGGAATGGACTGAGACATCTGGGGGACTCTTGGAATGGTGGCACGACCCTGGAGTTCCTCTCGCCGTTCCTGTTGAGAGGGCCTCCTCTTGAGATGCGACGGGAACGCCGGGAACTCTTTCCCGACGAAGCCGGGAAAGGATCCCTCATCTCGAGCTATGAGGCGGAAACGGGGCTCCTCTGGATGTGGGCGGGACCCTCGTGATTCCTCTCGAGTGGAGTGGGGTATGTCGGGGAACATCTTGATTTGCACCAAGGGTGTGAAGTACCCTTTCGAAGTTCCAGAGGGGAGGTGTGATCAGCCTCGAGACGCCTCAGCGGAAATGGGCCTCATCTCGCCTGGAGGGGAGAACCTCCTGGATTTTCTCCAGTTGCGGCAGGTCTTCTCGAGTTACGACGGGGACCTCAGGCACCCGCTCTGGTGGCCTCAGGAAAGGCCAGTCCCCATGCGAGTTGCTAGGGGACCTCTCGGGATTCCTCTCCCGTCCATGCCGGGGCCTCAGTCCTTGTGTGGAGTCGGGGCCGGAACCTGAGGATTCCTCTCCAGTGTTGCCATGGATCTTGGGGTGCTTCTGAGTCTCCCCAGGGGAGTCAGGCCTCGTCTCGAGTGGGGGCATGCACGTGCGCTTTCCTCCCGAGCTGCAGCAGTAGTGTCACGCTTCCTGTCACGTGGATCAAGGGATCTGTGGCTTTCCCTCGAGGCTGTCCCTCGAGGCTTTCCCACGAGGCTTTCCTACAGGGCTGTGCCTCGTGCCACCTTGGTGTGAGTCGATCCTTGGCGTGAAAGACGAGCCGGTGAAGGGAAAAGAGGTTCCTCTGGAATGGACTGAGACATCTGGGGGACTCTTGGAATGGTGGCACGACCCTGGAGTTCCTCTCGCCGTTCCTGTTGAGAGCGCCTCCTCTTGAGATGCGACGGGAACGCCGGGAACTCTTTCCCGACAAAGCAGGGAAAGGATCCCTCATCTCGAGCTACGAGGCCGAAACGGGGCTCCTCTGGATGTGGACGCGACCCTCGTGATTCCTCTCGAGTGGAGTCGGGTATGTCGGGGAACATCTTGATTTGCACCAAGGGTGTGAAGGACCCTTTCGAAGTTCCAGAGGGGAGGTGTGATCAGCCTCGAGACGCCTCAGCGGAAATGGGCCTCATCTCGCCTGGAGGGGAGAACCTCCTGGATTTTCTCGAGTTGCGGCAGGTCTTCTCGAGTTACGACGGGGACCTCAGGGACCCGCTCTGGTGGCCTCAGGAAAGGCCAGTCCCCATGCGAGTTGCTAGGGGACCTCTCGGGATTCCTCTCCCGTCCATGCCGGGGCCTCAGTCCTTGTGTGGAGTCGGGGCCGGAACCTGAGGATTCCTCTCCAGTGTTGCCATGGATCTTGGGGTGCTTCTGAGTCTCCCCAGGGGAGTCAGGCCTCGTCTCGAGTGGGGGCATGCACGTGCGCTTTCCTCCCGAGCTGCAGCAGTAGTGTCACGCTTCCTGTCACGTGGTTCAAGGAATCGGTGGCTTTCCCTCGAGGCTGTCCCTCGAGGCTTTCCCACGAGGCTTTCCCACAGGGCTCTGCCACGTGCCACCTTGGTGTGAGTCGATCCTCGGCGTGAAAGACGAGCCGGTGAAGGGAAAAGAGGTTCCTCTGGAATGGACTGAGACATCTGGGGGACTCTTGGAATGGTGGCACGACCCTGGAGTTCCTCTCGCCGTTCCTGTTGAGAGGGCCTCCTCTTGAGATGCGACGGGAACGCCGGGAACTCTTTCCCGACGAAGCAGGGAAAGGATCCCTCATCTCGAGCTACGAGGCCGAAACGGGGCTCCTCTGGATGTGGACGCGACCCTCGTGATTCCTCTCGAGTGGAGTCGGGTATGTCGGGGAACATCTTGATTTGCACCAAGGGTGTGAAGGACCCTTTCGAAGTTCCAGAGGGGAGGTGTGATCAGCCTCGAGACGCCTCAGCGGAAATGGGCCTCATCTCGCCTGGAGGGGAGAACCTCCTGGATTTTCTCGAGTTGCGGCAGGTCTTCTCGAGTTACGACGGGGACCTCAGGGACCCGCTCTGGTGGCCTCAGGAAAGGCCAGTCCCCATGCGAGTTGCTAGGGGACCTCTCGGGATTCCTCTCCCGTCCATGCCGGGGCCTCAGTCCTTGTGTGGAGTCGGGGCCGGAACCTGAGGATTCCTCTCCAGTGTTGCCATGGATCTTGGGGTGCTTCTGAGTCTCCCCAGGGGAGTCAGGCCTCGTCTCGAGTGGGGGCATGCACGTGCGCTTTCCTCCCGAGCTGCAGCAGTAGTGTCACGGTTCCTGTCACGTGGATCAAGGAATCGGTGGCTTTCCCTCGAGGCTGTCCCTCGAGGCTTTCCCACGAGGCTTTCCCACAGGGCTCTGCCACGTGCCACCTTGGTGTGAGTCGATCCTCGGCGTGAAAGACGAGCCGGTGAAGGGAAAAGAGGTTCCTCTGGAATGGACTGAGACATCTGGGGGACTCTTGGAATGGTGGCACGACCCTGGAGTTCCTCTCGCCGTTCCTGTTGAGAGGGCCTCCTCTTGAGATGCGACGGGAACGCCGGGAACTCTTTCCCGACGAAGCAGGGAAAGGATCCCTCATCTCGAGCTACGAGGCGGAAACGGGGCTCCTCTGGATGTGGGCGGGACCCTCGTGATTCCTCTCGGCTGGAGACGGCTAGGTCGGGGAACTTCTTGATTTGCACCAAGGGTGTGAAGGAGCCTTTCGAAGTTCCAGAGGTGAGGTGTGATCAGCCTCTAGACGCCTCAGCGGAAATGGGCCTCATCTCGCCTGGAGGGGAGAACCTCCTGGATTTTCTCGAGTTGCGGCAGGTCTTCTCGAGTTACGACGGGGACCTCAGGGACCCGCTCTGGTGGCCTCAGGAAAGGCCAGTCCCCATGCGAGTTGCTAGGGGACCTCTCGGGATTCCTCTCCCGTCCATGCCGGGGCCTCAGTCCTTGTGTGGAGTCGGGGCCGGAACCTGAGGATTCCTCTCCAGTGTTGCCATGGATCTTGGGGTGCTTCTGAGTCTCCCCAGGGGAGTCAGGCCTCGTCTCGAGTGGGGGCATGCACGTGCGCTTTCCTCCCGAGCTGCAGCAGTAGTGTCACGCTTCCTGTCACGTGGATCAAGGGATCTGTTGCTTTCCCTCGAGGCTGTCCCTCGAGGCTTTCCCACGAGGCTTTCCCACAGGGCTGTGCCACGTGCCACCTTGGTGTGAGTCGATCCTCGGCGTGAAAGACGAGCCGGTGAAGGGAAAAGAGGTTCCTCTGGAATGGACTGAGACATCTGGGGGACTCTTGGAATGGTGGCACGACCCTGGAGTTCCTCTCGCCGTTCCTGTTGAGAGGGCCTCCTCTTGAGATGCGACGGGAACGCCGGGAACTCTTTCCCGACGAAGCAGGGAAAGGATCCCTCATCTCGAGCTACGAGGCCGAAACGGGGCTCCTCTGGATGTGGGCGGGACCCTCGTGATTCCTCTCGAGTGGAGTCGGGTATGTCGGGGAACATCTTGATTTGCACCAAGGGTGTGAAGGACCCTTTCGAAGTTCCAGAGGGGAGGTGTGATCAGCCTCGAGACGCCTCAGCGGAAATGGGCCTCATCTCGCCTGGAGGGGAGAACCTCCTGGATTTTCTCGAGTTGCGGCAGGTCTTCTCGAGTTACGACGGGGACCTCAGGGACCCGCTCTGGTGGCCTCAGGAAAGGGCAGTCCCCATGCGAGTTGCTAGGGGACCTCTCGGGATTCCTCTCCCGTCCATGCCGGGGCCTCAGTCCTTGTGTGTAGTCGGGGCCGGAACCTGAGGATTCCTCTCCAGTGTTGCCATGGATCTTGGGGTGCTTCTGAGTCTCCCCAGGGGAGTCAGGCCTCGTCTCGAGTGGGGGCATGCACGTGCGCTTTCCTCCCGAGCTGCAGCAGTAGTGTCACGCTTCCTGTCACGTGGATCAAGGAATCGGTGGCTTTCCCTCGAGGCTGTCCCTCGAGGCTTTCCCACGAGGCTTTCCCACAGGGCTCTGCAACGTGCCACCTTGGTGTGAGTCGATCCTCGGCGTGAAAGACGAGCCGGTGAAGGGAAAAGAGGTTCCTCTGGAATGGACTGAGACATATGGGGGACTCTTGGAATGGTGGCACGACCCTGGAGTTCCTCTCGCCGTTCCTGTTGAGAGGGCCTCCTCTTGAGATGCGACGGGAACGCCGGGAACTCTTTCCCGACGAAGCAGGGAAAGGATCCCTCATCTCGAGCTACGAGGGGGAAACGGGGCTCCTCTGGATGTGGGCGGGACCCTCGTGATTCCTCTCGGCTGGAGACGGCTAGGTCGGGGAACTTCTTGATTTGCACCAAGGGTGTGAAGGACCCTTTCGAAGTTCCAGAGGTGAGGTGTGATCAGCCTCGAGACGCCTCAGCGGAAATGGGCCTCATCTCGCCTGGAGGGGAGAACCTCCTGGATTTTCTCCAGTTGCGGCAGGTCTTCTCGAGTTACGACGGGGACCTCAGGGACCCGCTCTGGTGGCCTCAGGAAAGGCCAGTCCCCATGTGAGTTGCTAGGGGACCTCTCGGGATTCCTCTCCCGTCCATGCCGGGGCCTCAGTCCTTGTGTGGAGTCGGGGCCGGAACCTGAGGATTCCTCTCCAGTGTTGCCATGGATCTTGGGGTGCTTCTGAGTCTCCCCACGGGAGTCAGGCCTCGTCTCGAGTGGGGGCATGCACGTGCGCTTTCCTCCCGAGCTGCAGCAGTAGTGTCACGCTTCCTGTCACGTGGATCAAGGGATCTGTGGCTTTCCCTCGAGGCTGTCCCTCGAGGCTTTCCCACGAGGCTTTCCCACAGGGCTGTGCCACGTGCCACCTTGGTGTGAGTCGATCCTCGGCGTGAAAGACGAGCCGGTGAAGGGAAAAGAGGTTCCTCTGGAATGGACTGAGACATCTGGGGGACTCTTGGAATGGTGGCACGACCATGGAGTTCCTCTCGCCGTTCCTGTTGAGAGGGCCTCCTCTTGAGATGAGACGGGAACGCCGGGAACTCTTTCCCGACGAAGCCGGGAAAGGATCCCTCATCTCGAGCTACGAGGCGGAAACGGGGCTCCTCTGGATGTGGGCGGGACCCTCGTGATTCCACTCGAGTGGAGACGGCGAGGTCGGGGAACTTCTTGATTTGCACCAAGGGTGTGAAGGACCCTTTCGAAGCTCCAGAGGGGAGGTGTGATCAGCCTCGAGACGCCTCAGCGGAAATGGGCCTCATCTCGCCTGGAGGGGAGAACCTCCTGGATTTTCTCGAGTTGCGGCAGGTCTTCTCGAGTTACGACGGGGACCTCAGGGACCCGCTCTGGTGGCCTCAGGAAAGGCCAGTCCCCATGCGAGTTGCTAGGGGACCTCTCGGGATTCCTCTCCCGTCCATGCCGGGGCCTCAGTCCTTGTGTGGAGTCGGGGCCGGAACCTGAGGATTCCTCTCCAGTGTTGCCATGGATCTTGGGGTGCTTCTGAGTCTCCCCAGGGGAGTCAGGCCTCGTCTCGAGTGGGGGCATGCACGTGCGCTTTCCTCCCGAGCTGCAGCAGTAGTGTCACGCTTCCTGTCACGTGGATCAAGGGATCTGTGGCTTTCCCTCGAGGCTGTCCCTCGAGGCTTTCCCACGAGGCTTTCCCACAGGGCTGTGCCACGTGCCACCTTGGTGTGAGTCGTTCCTCGGCGTGAAAGACGAGCCGGTGAAGGGAAAAGAGGTTCCTCTGGAATGGACTGAGACATCTGGGGGACTCTTGGAATGGTGGCACGACCCTGGAGTTCCTCTCGCCGTTCCTGTTGAGAGGGCCTCCTCTTGAGATGCGACGGGAACGCCGGGAACTCTTTCCCGACGAAGCAGGGAAAGGATCCCTCATCTCGAGCTACGAGGCGGAAACGGGGCTCCTCTGGATGTGGGCGGGACCCTCGTGATTCCTCTCGGCTGGAGACGGCTAGGTCGGGGAACTTCTTGATTTGCACCAAGGGTGTGAAGGAGCCTTTCGAAGTTCCAGAGGTGAGGTGTGATCAGCCTCTAGACGCCTCAGCGGAAATGGGCCTCATCTCGCCTGGAGGGGAGAACCTCCTGGATTTTCTCGAGTTGCGGCAGGTCTTCTCGAGTTACGACGGGGACCTCAGGGACCCGCTCTGGTGGCCTCAGGAAAGGCCAGTCCCCATGCGAGTTGCTAGGGGACCTCTCGGGATTCCTCTCCCGTCCATGCCGGGGCCTCAGTCCTTGTGTGGAGTCGGGGCCGGAACCTGAGGATTCCTCTCCAGTGTTGCCATGGATCTTGGGGTGCTTCTGCGTCTCCCCAGGGGAGTCAGGCCTCGTCTCGAGTGGGGGCATGCACGTGCGCTTTCCTCCCGAGCTGCAGCAGTAGTGTCACGCTTCCTGTCACGTGGATCAAGGGATCTGTTGCTTTCCCTCGAGGCTGTCCCTCGAGGCTTTCCCACGAGGCTTTCCCACAGGGCTGTGCCACGTGCCACCTTGGTGTGAGTCGATCCTCGGCGTGAAAGACGAGCCGGTGAAGGGAAAAGAGGTTCCTCTGGAATGGACTGAGACATCTGGGGGACTCTTGGAATGGTGGCACGACCCTGGAGTTCCTCTCGCCGTTCCTGTTGAGAGGGCCTCCTCTTGAGATGCGACGGGAACGCCGGGAACTCTTTCCCGACGAAGCAGGGAAAGGATCCCTCATCTCGAGCTACGAGGCCGAAACGGGGCTCCTCTAGATGTGGGCGGGACCCTCGTGATTCGTCTCGAGTGGAGACGGCTAGGTCGGGGAACTTCTTGATTTGCACCAAGGGTGTGAAGGAGCCTTTCGAAGTTCCAGAGATGAGGTGTGATCAGCCTCGAGACGCCTCAGCGGAAATGGGCCTCATCTCGCCTGGAGGGGAGAACCTCCTGGATTTTGTCGAGTTGCGGCAGGTCTTCTCCAGTTACGACGGGGACCTCAGGGACCCGCTCTGGTGGCCTCAGGAAAGGCCAGTCCCCATGCGAGTTGCTAAGGGACCTCTCGGGATTCCTCTCCCGTCCATGCCGGGGCCTCAGTCCTTGTGTGGAATCGGGGCCGGAACCTGAGGATTCCTCTCCAGTGTTGCCATGGATTTTGGGGTGCTTCTGAGTCTCCCCAGGGGAGTCAGGCCTCGTCTCGAGTGGGGGCATGCACGTGCGCTTTCCTCCCGAGCTGCAGCAGTAGTGTCACGCTTCCTGTCACGTGGATCGAGGAATCGGTGGCTTTCCCTCGAGGCTGTCCCTCGAGGCTTTCACACGAGGCTTTCCCACAGGGCTCTGCAACGTGCCACCTTGGTGTGAGTCGATCCTCGGCGTGAAAGACGAGCCGGTGAAGGGAAAAGAGGTTCCTCTGGAATGGACTGAGACATCTGGGGGACTCTTGGAATGGTGGCACGACCCTGGAGTTCCTCTCGCCGTTCCTGTTGAGAGGGCCTCCTCTTGAGATGCGACGGGAACGCCGGGAACTCTTTCCCGACGAAGCAGGGAAAGGATCCCTCATCTCGAGCTACGAGGCGGAAACGGGGCTCCTCTGGATGTGGGCGGGACCCTCGTGATTCCTCTCGGCTGGAGACGGCTAGGTCGGGGAACTTCTTGATTTGCACCAAGGGTGTGAAGGACCCTTTCGAAGTTCCAGAGAGGAGGTGTGATCAGCCTCGAGACGCCTCAGCGGAAATGGGCCTCATCTCGCCTGGAGGGGAGAACCTCCTGGATTTTCTCGAGTTGCGGCAGGTCTTCTCGAGTTACGACGGGGACCTCAGGGACCCGCTCTGGTGGCCTCAGGAAAGGCCAGTCCCCATGCGAGTTGCTAGGGGACCTCTCGGGATTCCTCTCCCGTCCATGCCGGGGCCTCAGTCCTTGTGTGGAGTCGGGGCCGGAACCTGAGGATTCCTCTCCAGTGTTGCCATGGATCTTGGGGTGCTTCTGAGTCTCCCCAGGGGAGTCAGGCCTCGTCTCGAGTGGGGGCATGCACGTGCGCTTTCCTCCCGAGCTGCAGCAGTAGTGTCACGTTTCCTGTCACGTGGATCAAGGGATCTGTTGCTTTCCCTCGAGGCTGTCCCTCGAGGCTTTCCCACGAGGCTTTCCCACAGGGCTCTGCCACGTGCCACCTTGGTGTGAGTCGATCCTCGGCGTGAAAGACGAGCCGGTGAAGGGAAAAGAGGTTCCTCTGGAATGGACTGAGACATCTGGGGGACTCTTGGAATGGTGGCACGACCCTGGAGTTCCTCTCGCCGTTCCTGTTGAGAGGGCCTCCTCTTGAGATGCGACGGGAACGCCGGGAACTCTTTCCCGACGAAGCAGGGAAAGGATCCCTCATCTCGAGCTACGAGGCCGAAACGGGGCTCCTCTAGATGTGGGCGGGACCCTCGTGATTCGTCTCGAGTGGAGACGGCTAGGTCGGGGAACTTCTTGATTTGCACCAAGGGTGTGAAGGAGCCTTTCGAAGTTCCAGAGGTGAGGTGTGATCAGCCTCGAGACGCCTCAGCGGAAATGGGCCTCATCTCGCCTGGAGGGGAGAACCTCCTGGATTTTGTCGAGTTGCGGCAGGTCTTCTCGAGTTACGACGGGGACCTCAGGGACCCGCTCTGGTGGCCTCAGGAAAGGCCAGTCCCCATGCGAGTTGCTAGGGGACCTCTCGGGATTCCTCTCCCGTCCATGCCGGGGCCTCAGTCCTTGTGTGGAGTCGGGGCCGGAACCTGAGGATTCCTCTCCAGTGTTGCCATGGATCTTGGGGTGCTTCTGAGTCTCCCCAGGGGAGTCAGGCCTCGTCTCGAGTGGGGGCATGCACGTGCGCTTTCCTCCCGAGCTGCAGCAGTAGTGTCACGCTTCCTGTCACGTGGATCAAGGGATCTGTTGCTTTCCCTCGAGGCTGTCCCTCGAGGCTTTCCCACGAGGCTTTCCCACAGGGCTGTGCCACGTGCCACCTTGGTGTGAGTCGATCCTCGGCGTGAAAGACGAGCCGGTGAAGGGAAAAGAGGTTCCTCTGGAATGGACTGAGACATCTGGGGGACTCTTGGAATGGTGGCACGACCCTGGAGTTCCTCTCGCCGTTCCTGTTGAGAGGGCCTCCTCTTGAGATGCGACGGGAACGCCGGGAACTCTTTCCCGACGAAGCAGGGAAAGGATCCCTCATCTCGAGCTACGAGGCCGAAACGGGGCTCCTCTGGATGTGGGCGGGACCCTCGTGATTCCTCTCGAGTGGAGTCGGGTATGTCGGGGAACATCTTGATTTGCACCAAGGGTGTGAAGGACCCTTTCGAAGTTCCAGAGGGGAGGTGTGATCAGCCTCGAGACGCCTCAGCGGAAATGGGCCTCATCTCGCCTGGAGGGGAGAACCTCCTGGATTTTCTCGAGTTGCGGCAGGTCTTCTCGAGTTACGACGGGGACCTCAGGGACCCGCTCTGGTGGCCTCAGGAAAGGGCAGTCCCCATGCGAGTTGCTAGGGGACCTCTCGGGATTCCTCTCCCGTCCATGCCGGGGCCTCAGTCCTTGTGTGTAGTCGGGGCCGGAACCTGAGGATTCCTCTCCAGTGTTGCCATGGATCTTGGGGTGCTTCTGAGTCTCCCCAGGGGAGTCAGGCCTCGTCTCGAGTGGGGGCATGCACGTGCGCTTTCCTCCCGAGCTGCAGCAGTAGTGTCACGCTTCCTGTCACGTGGATCAAGGAATCGGTGGCTTTCCCTCGAGGCTGTCCCTCGAGGCTTTCCCACGAGGCTTTCCCACAGGGCTCTGCAACGTGCCACCTTGGTGTGAGTCGATCCTCGGCGTGAAAGACGAGCCGGTGAAGGGAAAAGAGGTTCCTCTGGAATGGACTGAGACATATGGGGGACTCTTGGAATGGTGGCACGACCCTGGAGTTCCTCTCGCCGTTCCTGTTGAGAGGGCCTCCTCTTGAGATGCGACGGGAACGCCGGGAACTCTTTCCCGACGAAGCAGGGAAAGGATCCCTCATCTCGAGCTACGAGGGGGAAACGGGGCTCCTCTGGATGTGGGCGGGACCCTCGTGATTCCTCTCGGCTGGAGACGGCTAGGTCGGGGAACTTCTTGATTTGCACCAAGGGTGTGAAGGACCCTTTCGAAGTTCCAGAGGTGAGGTGTGATCAGCCTCGAGACGCCTCAGCGGAAATGGGCCTCATCTCGCCTGGAGGGGAGAACCTCCTGGATTTTCTCCAGTTGCGGCAGGTCTTCTCGAGTTACGACGGGGACCTCAGGGACCCGCTCTGGTGGCCTCAGGAAAGGCCAGTCCCCATGTGAGTTGCTAGGGGACCTCTCGGGATTCCTCTCCCGTCCATGCCGGGGCCTCAGTCCTTGTGTGGAGTCGGGGCCGGAACCTGAGGATTCCTCTCCAGTGTTGCCATGGATCTTGGGGTGCTTCTGAGTCTCCCCACGGGAGTCAGGCCTCGTCTCGAGTGGGGGCATGCACGTGCGCTTTCCTCCCGAGCTGCAGCAGTAGTGTCACGCTTCCTGTCACGTGGATCAAGGGATCTGTGGCTTTCCCTCGAGGCTGTCCCTCGAGGCTTTCCCACGAGGCTTTCCCACAGGGCTGTGCCACGTGCCACCTTGGTGTGAGTCGATCCTCGGCGTGAAAGACGAGCCGGTGAAGGGAAAAGAGGTTCCTCTGGAATGGACTGAGACATCTGGGGGACTCTTGGAATGGTGGCACGACCATGGAGTTCCTCTCGCCGTTCCTGTTGAGAGGGCCTCCTCTTGAGATGAGACGGGAACGCCGGGAACTCTTTCCCGACGAAGCCGGGAAAGGATCCCTCATCTCGAGCTACGAGGCGGAAACGGGGCTCCTCTGGATGTGGGCGGGACCCTCGTGATTCCACTCGAGTGGAGACGGCGAGGTCGGGGAACTTCTTGATTTGCACCAAGGGTGTGAAGGACCCTTTCGAAGCTCCAGAGGGGAGGTGTGATCAGCCTCGAGACGCCTCAGCGGAAATGGGCCTCATCTCGCCTGGAGGGGAGAACCTCCTGGATTTTCTCGAGTTGCGGCAGGTCTTCTCGAGTTACGACGGGGACCTCAGGGACCCGCTCTGGTGGCCTCAGGAAAGGCCAGTCCCCATGCGAGTTGCTAGGGGACCTCTCGGGATTCCTCTCCCGTCCATGCCGGGGCCTCAGTCCTTGTGTGGAGTCGGGGCCGGAACCTGAGGATTCCTCTCCAGTGTTGCCATGGATCTTGGGGTGCTTCTGAGTCTCCCCAGGGGAGTCAGGCCTCGTCTCGAGTGGGGGCATGCACGTGCGCTTTCCTCCCGAGCTGCAGCAGTAGTGTCACGCTTCCTGTCACGTGGATCAAGGGATCTGTGGCTTTCCCTCGAGGCTGTCCCTCGAGGCTTTCCCACGAGGCTTTCCCACAGGGCTGTGCCACGTGCCACCTTGGTGTGAGTCGTTCCTCGGCGTGAAAGACGAGCCGGTGAAGGGAAAAGAGGTTCCTCTGGAATGGACTGAGACATCTGGGGGACTCTTGGAATGGTGGCACGACCCTGGAGTTCCTCTCGCCGTTCCTGTTGAGAGGGCCTCCTCTTGAGATGCGACGGGAACGCCGGGAACTCTTTCCCGACGAAGCAGGGAAAGGATCCCTCATCTCGAGCTACGAGGCGGAAACGGGGCTCCTCTGGATGTGGGCGGGACCCTCGTGATTCCTCTCGGCTGGAGACGGCTAGGTCGGGGAACTTCTTGATTTGCACCAAGGGTGTGAAGGAGCCTTTCGAAGTTCCAGAGGTGAGGTGTGATCAGCCTCTAGACGCCTCAGCGGAAATGGGCCTCATCTCGCCTGGAGGGGAGAACCTCCTGGATTTTCTCGAGTTGCGGCAGGTCTTCTCGAGTTACGACGGGGACCTCAGGGACCCGCTCTGGTGGCCTCAGGAAAGGCCAGTCCCCATGCGAGTTGCTAGGGGACCTCTCGGGATTCCTCTCCCGTCCATGCCGGGGCCTCAGTCCTTGTGTGGAGTCGGGGCCGGAACCTGAGGATTCCTCTCCAGTGTTGCCATGGATCTTGGGGTGCTTCTGCGTCTCCCCAGGGGAGTCAGGCCTCGTCTCGAGTGGGGGCATGCACGTGCGCTTTCCTCCCGAGCTGCAGCAGTAGTGTCACGCTTCCTGTCACGTGGATCAAGGGATCTGTTGCTTTCCCTCGAGGCTGTCCCTCGAGGCTTTCCCACGAGGCTTTCCCACAGGGCTGTGCCACGTGCCACCTTGGTGTGAGTCGATCCTCGGCGTGAAAGACGAGCCGGTGAAGGGAAAAGAGGTTCCTCTGGAATGGACTGAGACATCTGGGGGACTCTTGGAATGGTGGCACGACCCTGGAGTTCCTCTCGCCGTTCCTGTTGAGAGGGCCTCCTCTTGAGATGCGACGGGAACGCCGGGAACTCTTTCCCGACGAAGCAGGGAAAGGATCCCTCATCTCGAGCTACGAGGCCGAAACGGGGCTCCTCTAGATGTGGGCGGGACCCTCGTGATTCGTCTCGAGTGGAGACGGCTAGGTCGGGGAACTTCTTGATTTGCACCAAGGGTGTGAAGGAGCCTTTCGAAGTTCCAGAGATGAGGTGTGATCAGCCTCGAGACGCCTCAGCGGAAATGGGCCTCATCTCGCCTGGAGGGGAGAACCTCCTGGATTTTGTCGAGTTGCGGCAGGTCTTCTCCAGTTACGACGGGGACCTCAGGGACCCGCTCTGGTGGCCTCAGGAAAGGCCAGTCCCCATGCGAGTTGCTAAGGGACCTCTCGGGATTCCTCTCCCGTCCATGCCGGGGCCTCAGTCCTTGTGTGGAATCGGGGCCGGAACCTGAGGATTCCTCTCCAGTGTTGCCATGGATTTTGGGGTGCTTCTGAGTCTCCCCAGGGGAGTCAGGCCTCGTCTCGAGTGGGGGCATGCACGTGCGCTTTCCTCCCGAGCTGCAGCAGTAGTGTCACGCTTCCTGTCACGTGGATCGAGGAATCGGTGGCTTTCCCTCGAGGCTGTCCCTCGAGGCTTTCACACGAGGCTTTCCCACAGGGCTCTGCAACGTGCCACCTTGGTGTGAGTCGATCCTCGGCGTGAAAGACGAGCCGGTGAAGGGAAAAGAGGTTCCTCTGGAATGGACTGAGACATCTGGGGGACTCTTGGAATGGTGGCACGACCCTGGAGTTCCTCTCGCCGTTCCTGTTGAGAGGGCCTCCTCTTGAGATGCGACGGGAACGCCGGGAACTCTTTCCCGACGAAGCAGGGAAAGGATCCCTCATCTCGAGCTACGAGGCGGAAACGGGGCTCCTCTGGATGTGGGCGGGACCCTCGTGATTCCTCTCGGCTGGAGACGGCTAGGTCGGGGAACTTCTTGATTTGCACCAAGGGTGTGAAGGACCCTTTCGAAGTTCCAGAGAGGAGGTGTGATCAGCCTCGAGACGCCTCAGCGGAAATGGGCCTCATCTCGCCTGGAGGGGAGAACCTCCTGGATTTTCTCGAGTTGCGGCAGGTCTTCTCGAGTTACGACGGGGACCTCAGGGACCCGCTCTGGTGGCCTCAGGAAAGGCCAGTCCCCATGCGAGTTGCTAGGGGACCTCTCGGGATTCCTCTCCCGTCCATGCCGGGGCCTCAGTCCTTGTGTGGAGTCGGGGCCGGAACCTGAGGATTCCTCTCCAGTGTTGCCATGGATCTTGGGGTGCTTCTGAGTCTCCCCAGGGGAGTCAGGCCTCGTCTCGAGTGGGGGCATGCACGTGCGCTTTCCTCCCGAGCTGCAGCAGTAGTGTCACGTTTCCTGTCACGTGGATCAAGGGATCTGTTGCTTTCCCTCGAGGCTGTCCCTCGAGGCTTTCCCACGAGGCTTTCCCACAGGGCTCTGCCACGTGCCACCTTGGTGTGAGTCGATCCTCGGCGTGAAAGACGAGCCGGTGAAGGGAAAAGAGGTTCCTCTGGAATGGACTGAGACATCTGGGGGACTCTTGGAATGGTGGCACGACCCTGGAGTTCCTCTCGCCGTTCCTGTTGAGAGGGCCTCCTCTTGAGATGCGACGGGAACGCCGGGAACTCTTTCCCGACGAAGCAGGGAAAGGATCCCTCATCTCGAGCTACGAGGCCGAAACGGGGCTCCTCTAGATGTGGGCGGGACCCTCGTGATTCGTCTCGAGTGGAGACGGCTAGGTCGGGGAACTTCTTGATTTGCACCAAGGGTGTGAAGGAGCCTTTCGAAGTTCCAGAGGTGAGGTGTGATCAGCCTCGAGACGCCTCAGCGGAAATGGGCCTCATCTCGCCTGGAGGGGAGAACCTCCTGGATTTTGTCGAGTTGCGGCAGGTCTTCTCGAGTTACGACGGGGACCTCAGGGACCCGCTCTGGTGGCCTCAGGAAAGGCCAGTCCCCATGCGAGTTGCTAGGGGACCTCTCGGGATTCCTCTCCCGTCCATGCCGGGGCCTCAGTCCTTGTGTGGAGTCGGGGCCGGAACCTGAGGATTCCTCTCCAGTGTTGCCATGGATCTTGGGGTGCTTCTGAGTCTCCCCAGGGGAGTCAGGCCTCGTCTCGAGTGGGGGCATGCACGTGCGCTTTCCTCCCGAGCTGCAGCAGTAGTGTCACGCTTCCTGTCACGTGGATCAAGGGATCTGTGGCTTTCCCTCGAGGCTGTCCCTCGAGGCTTTCCCACGAGGCTTTCCTACAGGGCTGTGCCACGTGCCACCTTGGTGTGAGTCGATCCTCGGCGTGAAAGACGAGCCGGTGAAGGGAAAAGAGGTTCCTCTGGAATGGACTGAGACATCTGGGGGACTCTTGGAATGGTGGCACGACCCTGGAGTTCCTCTCGCCGTTCCTGTTGAGAGGGCCTCCTCTTGAGATGCGACGGGAACGCCGGGAACTCTTTCCCGACGAAGCAGGGAAAGGATCCCTCATCTCGAGCTACGAGGCCGAAACGGGGCTCCTCTGGATGTGGACGCGACCCTCGTGATTCCTCTCGAGTGGAGTCGGGTATGTCGGGGAACATATTGATTTGCACCAAGGGTGTGAAGGACCCTTTCGAAGTTCCAGAGGGGAGGTGTGATCAGCCTCGAGACGCCTCAGCGGAAATGGGCCTCATCTCGCCTGGAGGGGAGAACCTCCTGGATTTTGTCGAGTTGCGGCAGGTCTTCTCGAGTTACGACGGGGACCTCAGGGACCCGCTCTGGTGGCCTCAGGAAAGGCCAGTCCCCATGCGAGTTGCTAGGGGACCTCTCGGGATTCCTCTCCCGTCCATGCCGGGGCCTCAGTCCTTGTGTGGAGTCGGGGCCGGAACCTGAGGATTCCTCTCCAGTGTTGCCATGGATCTTGGGGTGCTTCTGAGTCTCCCCAGGGGAGTCAGGCCTCGTCTCGAGTGGGGGCATGCACGAGCGCTTTCCTCCCGAGCTGCAGCAGTAGTGTCACGCTTCCTGTCACGTGGATCAAGGGATCTGTGGCTTTCCCTCGAGGCTGTCCCTCGAGGCTTTCCCACGAGGCTTTCCCACAGGGCTGTGCCACGTGCCACCTTGGTGTGAGTCGATCCTCGGCGTGAAAGACGAGCCGGTGAAGGGAAAAGAGGTTCCTCTGGAATGGACTGAGACATCTGGGGGACTCTTGGAATGGTGGCACGACCCTGGAGTTCCTCTCGCCGTTCCTGTTGAGAGGGCCTCCTCTTGAGATGCGACGGGAACGCCGGGAACTCTTTCCCGATGAAGCAGGGAAAGGATCCCTCATCTCGAGCTACGAGGCCGAAACGGGGCTCCTCTGGATGTGGGCGGGACCCTCGTGATTCCTCTCGAGTGGAGTGGGGTATGTCGGGGAACATCTTGATTTGCACGAAGGGTGTGAAGGACCCTTTCGAAGTTCCAGAGGGGAGGTGTGATCAGCCTCGAGACGCCTCAGCGGAAATGGGCCTCATCTCGCCTGGAGGGGAGAACCTCCTGGATTTTCTCCAGTTGCGGCATGTCTTCTCGAGTTACGACGGGGACCTCAGGGACCCGCTCTGGTGGCCTCAGGAAAGGCCAGTCCCCATGCGAGTTGCTAGGGGACCTCTCGGGATTCCTCTCCCGTCCATGCCGGGGCCTCAGTCCTTGTGTGGAGTCGGGGCCGGAGCCTGAGGATTCCTCTCCAGTGTTGCCATGGATCTTGGGGTGCTTCTGAGTCTCCCCAGGGGAGTCAGGCCTCGTCTCGAGTGGGGGCATGCACGTGCGCTTTCCTCCCGAGCTGCAGCAGTAGTGTCACGCTTCCTGTCACGTGGATCAAGGGATCTGTGGCTTTCCCTCGAGGCTGTCCCTCGAGGCTTTCCCACGAGGCTTTCCCACAGGGCTGTACCACGTGCCACCTTGGTGTGAGTCGATCCTCGGCGTGAAAGACGAGCCGGTGAAGGGAAAAGAGGTTCCTCTGGAATGGACTGAGACATCTGGGGGACTCTTGGAATGGTGGCACGACCCTGGAGTTCCTCTCGCCGTTCCTGTTGAGAGGGCCTCCTCTTGAGATGCGACGGGAACGCCGGGAACTCTTTCCCGACGAAGCCGGGAAAGGATCCCTCATCTCGAGCTACGAGGCGGAAACCGGGGTCCTCTGGATGTGGGCGGGACCCTCGTGATTCCTCTCGAGTGGAGACGGGTATGTCGGGGAACTTCTTGATTTGCACCAAGGGTGTGAAGGACCCTTTCGAAGTTCCAGAGGGGAGGTGTGATCAGCCTCGAGACGCCTCAGCGGAAATGGGCCTCATCTCGCCTGGAGGGGAGAACCTCCTGGATTTTCTCCAGTTGCGGCAGGTTTCTCGAGTTACGACGGGGACCTCAGGGACCCGCTCTGGTGGCCTCAGGAAAGGCCAGTCCCCATGCGAGTTGCTAGGGGACCTCTCGGGATTCCTCTCCCGTCCATGCCGGGGCCTCAGTCCTTGTGTGGAGTCGGGGCCGGAACCTGAGGATTCCTCTCCAGTGTTGCCATGGATCTTGGGGTGATTCTGAGTCTCCCCAGGGGAGTCAGGCCTCGTCTCGAGTGGGGGCATGCACGTGCGCTTTCCTCCCGAGCTGCAGCAGTAGTGTCACGCTTCCTGTCACGTGTATCAAGGGATCGGTGGCTTTCCCTCGAGCCTGTCCCTCGAGGCTTTCCCACGAGGCTTTCCCACAGGGTTGTGCCACGTGCCACCTTGGTGTGAGTCGATCCTCGGCGTGAAAGACGAGCCGGTGAAGGGAAAACAGGTTCCTCTGGAATGGACTGAGACATCTGGGGGACTCTTGGAATGGTGGCACGACCCTGGAGTTCCTCTCGCCGTTCCTGTTGAGAGGGCCTCCTCTTGAGATGCGACGGGAACGCCGGGAACTCTTTCCCGACGAAGCCGGGAAAGGATCCCTCATCTCGAGCTACGAGGCGGAAACGGGGCTCCTCTGGATGTGGGCGGGACCCTCGTGATTCCTCTCGAGTGGAGACGGGTATGTCGGGGAACTTCTTGATTTGCACCAAGGGTGTGAAGGACCCTTTCGAAGTTCCAGAGGTGAGATGTGATCAGCCTCGAGACGCCTCAGCGGAAATGGGCCTCATCTCGCCTGGAGGGGAGAACCTCCTGGATTTTCTCCAGTTGCGGCAGGTCTTCTCGAGTTACGACGGGGACCTCAGGGACCCGCTCTGGTGGCCTCAGGAAAGGCCAGTCCCCATGCGAGTTGCTAGGGGACCTCTCGGGATTCCTCTCCCGTCCATGCCGGGGCCTCAGTCCTTGTGTGGAGTCGGGGCCGGAACCTGAGGATTCCTCTCCAGTGTTGCCATGGATCTTGGGGTGCTTCTGAGTCTCCCCAGGGGAGTCAGGCCTCTTCTCGAGTGGGGGAATGCACGTACGCTTTCCTCCCGAGCTGCAGCAGTAGTGTCACGCTTCCTGTCACGTGGATCAAGGGATCTGTGGCTTTCCCTCGAGGCTGTCCCTCGAGGCTTTCCCACGAGGCTTTCCCACAGGGCTCTGCCACGTGCCACCTTGGTGTGAGTCGATCCTCGGCGTGAAAGACGAGCCGGTGAAGGGAAAAGAGGTTCCTCTGGAATGGACTGAGACATCTGGGGGACTCTTGGAAAGGTGGCACGACCCTGGAGTTCCTCTCGCCGTTCCTGTTGAGAGGGCCTCCTCTTGAGATGCGACGGGAACGCCGGGAACTCTTTCCCGACGAAGCAGGGAAAGGATCCCTCATCTCGAGCTACGAGGCGGAAACGGGGCTCCTCTGGATGTGGGCGGGACCCTCGTGATTCCTCTCGAGTGGAGACGGCTATGTCCGGGAACTTCTTGATTTGCACCAAGGGTGTGAAGGACCCTTTCGAAGTGCCAGAGGTGAGGTGTGATCAGCCTCGAGACGCCTCAGCGGAAATGGGCCTCATCTCGCCTGGAGGGGAGAACCTCCTGGATTTTCTCCAGTTGCAGCAGGTCTTCTCGAGTTACGACGGGGACCTCAGGGACCCGCTCTGGTGGCCTCAGGAAAGGGCAGTCCCCATGCGAGTTGCTAGGGGACCTCTCGGGAATCCTCTCCCGTCCATGCCGGGGCCTCAGTCCTTGTGTGTAGTCGGGGCCGGAACCTGAGGATTCCTCTCCAGTGTTGCCATGGATCTTGGGGTGCTTCTGAGTCTCCCCAGGGGAGTCAGGCCTCTTCTCGAGTGGGGGCATGCACGTGCGCTTTCCTCCCGAGCTGCAGCAGTAGTGTCACGCTTCCTGTCACGTGGATCAAGGGATCTGTGGCTTTCCCTCGAGGCTGTCCCTCGAGGCTTTCCCACGAGGCTTTCCCACAGGGCTGTGCCACGTGCCACCTTGGTGTGAGTCGATCCTCGGCGTGAAAGACGAGCCGGTGAAGGGAAAAGAGGTTCCTCTGGAATGGACTGAGACATCTGGGGGACTCTTGGAATGGTGGCACGACCCTGGAGTTCCTCTCGCCGTTCCTGTTGAGAGGGCCTCCTCTTGAGATGCGACGGGAACGCCGGGAACTCTTTCCCGACGAAGCAGGGAAAGGATCCCTCATCTCGAGCTACGAGGCGGAAACGGGGCTCCTCTGGATGTGGGCGGGACCCTCGTGATTCCTCTCGAGTGGAGACGGCTAGGTCGGGGAACTTCTTGATTTGCACCAAGGGTGTGAAGGACCCTTTCGAAGTGCCAGAGGTTAGGTGTGATCAGCCTCGAGACGCCTCAGCGGAAATGGGCCTCATCACGCCTGGAGGGGAGAACCTCCTGGATTTTCTCGAGTTGCGGCAGGTCTTCTCGAGTTACGACGGGGACCTCAGGGACCCGCTCTGGTGGCCTCAGGAAAGGCCAGTCCCCATGCGAGTTGCTAGGGGACCTCTCGGGATTCCTCTCCCGTCCATGCCCGGGCCTCATTCCTTGTGTGGAGTCGGGGCCGGAACCTGTGGATTCCTCTCCAGTGTTGCCATGGATCTTGGGGTGCTTCTGAGTCTCCCCAGGGGAGTCAGGCCTCGTCTCGAGAGGGGGCATGCAAGTGCGCTTTCCTCCCGAGCTGCAGCAGTAGTTTCACGCTTCCTCTCACGTGGCTCAAGGGATCTGTGGCTTTCCCTCGAGGCTGTCCCTCGAGGCTTTCCCACGAGGCTTTCCCACAGGGCTGTGCCACGTGCCACCTTGGTGTGAGTGGATCCTCGGCGTGAAAGACGAGCCGGTGAAGGGAAACGAGGTTCCTCTGGAATGGACTGAGACATCTGGGGGACTCTTGGAATGGTGGCACGACCCTGGAGTTCCTCTCGCCGTTCCTGTTGAGAGGGCCTCCTCTTGAGATGCGACGGGAACGCCGGGAACTCTTTCCCGACGAAGCAGGGAAAGGATCCCTCATCTCGAGCTACGAGGCGGAAACGGGGCTCCTCTGGATGTGGGCGGGACCCTCGTGATTCCTCTCGAGTGGAGACGGCTAGGTCGGGGAACTTCTTGATTTGCACCAAGGGTGTGAAGGACCCTTTCGAAGTTCCAGAGGTGAGGTGTGATCAGCCTCGAGACGCCTCAGCGGAAATGGGCCTCATCTCGCCTGGAGGGGAGAACCTCCTGGATTTTCTCCAGTTGCAGCAGGTCTTCTCGAGTTACGACGGGGACCTCAGGGACCCGCTCTGGTGGCCTCAGGAAAGGGCAGTCCCCATGCGAGTTGCTAGGGGACCTCTCGGGAATCCTCTCCCGTCCATGCCGGGGCCTCAGTCCTTGTGTGTAGTCGGGGCCGGAACCTGAGGATTCCTCTCCAGTGTTGCCATGGATCTTGGGGTGCTTCTGAGTCTCCCCAGGGGAGTCAGGCCTCTTCTCGAGTGGGGGCATGCACGTGCGCTTTCCTCCCGAGCTGCAGCAGTAATGTCACGCTTCCTGTCACGTGGATCAAGGGATCTGTGGCTTTCCCTCGAGGCTGTCCCTCGAGGCTTTCCCACGAGGCTTTCCCACAGGGCTGTGCCACGTGCCACCTTGGTGTGAGTCGATCCTCGGCGTGAAAGACGAGCCGGTGAAGGGAAAAGAGGTTCCTCTGGAATGGACTGAGACATCTGGGGGACTCTTGGAATGGTGGCACGACCCTGGAGTTCCTCTCGCCGTTCCTGTTGAGAGGGCCTCCTCTTGAGATGCGACGGGAACGCCGGGAACTCTTTCCCGACGAAGCAGGGAAAGGATCCCTCATCTCGAGCTACGAGGCGGAAACGGGGCTCCTCTGGATGTGGGCGGGACCCTCGTGATTCCTCTCGAGTGGAGACGGCTAGGTCGGGGAACTTCTTGATTTGCACCAAGGGTGTGAAGGACCCTTTCGAAGTGCCAGAGGTTAGGTGTGATCAGCCTCGAGACGCCTCAGCGGAAATGGGCCTCATCACGCCTGGAGGGGAGAACCTCCTGGATTTTCTCGAGTTGCGGCAGGTCTTCTCGAGTTACGACGGGGACCTCAGGGACCCGCTCTGGTGGCCTCAGGAAAGGCCAGTCCCCATGCGAGTTGCTAGGGGACCTCTCGGGATTCCTCTCCCGTCCATGCCCGGGCCTCATTCCTTGTGTGGAGTCGGGGCCGGAACCTGTGGATTCCTCTCCAGTGTTGCCATGGATCTTGGGGTGCTTCTGAGTCTCCCCAGGGGAGTCAGGCCTCGTCTCGAGAGGGGGCATGCAAGTGCGCTTTCCTCCCGAGCTGCAGCAGTAGTTTCACGCTTCCTCTCACGTGGCTCAAGGGATCTGTGGCTTTCCCTCGAGGCTGTCCCTCGAGGCTTTCCCACGAGGCTTTCCCACAGGGCTGTGCCACGTGCCACCTTGGTGTGAGTGGATCCTCGGCGTGAAAGACGAGCCGGTGAAGGGAAACGAGGTTCCTCTGGAATGGACTGAGACATCTGGGGGACTCTTGGAATGGTGGCACGACCCTGGAGTTCCTCTCGCCGTTCCTGTTGAGAGGGCCTCCTCTTGAGATGCGACGGGAACGCCGGGAACTCTTTCCCGACGAAGCAGGGAAAGGATCCCTCATCTCGAGCTACGAGGCGGAAACGGGGCTCCTCTGGATGTGGGCGGGACCCTCGTGATTCCTCTCGAGTGGAGACGGCTAGGTCGGGGAACTTCTTGATTTGCACCAAGGGTGTGAAGGACCCTTTCGAAGTTCCAGAGGTGAGGTGTGATCAGCCTCGAGACGCCTCAGCGGAAATGGGCCTCATCTCGCCTGGAGGGGAGAACCTCCTGGATTTTCTCGAGTTGCGGCAGGTCTTCTCGAGTTAAGGCGGGGACCTCAGGGACCCGCTCTGCTGACCTCAGGAAAGGCCAGTCCCCATGCGAGTTGCTAGGGGACCTCTCGGGATTCCTCTCCCGTCCATGCCTGGGCCTCAGTCCTTGTGTGGAGTCGGGGCCGGAACCTGAGGATTCCTCTCCAGTGTTGCCATGGATCTTGGGGTGCTTCTGAGTCTCCCCAGGGGAGTCAGGCCTCGTCTCGAGTGGGGGCATGTACGTGCGCTTTCCTCCCGAGCTGCAGCAGTAGTGTCACGCTTCCTGTCACGTGGATCAAGGGATCTGTGGCTTTCCCTCGAGGCTGTCCCTCGAGGCTTTCCCACGAGGCTTTCCCACAGGGCTGTGCCACGTGCCACCTTGGTGTGAGTGGATCCTCGGCGTGAAAGACGAGCCGGTGAAGGGAAAAGAGTTTCCTCTGGAATGGACTGAGACATCTGGGGGACTCTTGGAATGGTGGCACGACCCTGGAGTTCCTCTCGCCGTTCCTGTTGAGAGGGCCTCCTCTTGAGATGCGACGGGAACGCCAGGAACTCTTTCCCGACGAAGCAGGGAAAGGATCCCTCATCTCGAGCTACGAGGCGGAAACGGGGCTCCTCTGGATGTGGGCGGGACCCTCGTGATTCCTCTCGAGTGGAGACGGCTAGGTCGGGGAACTTCTTGATTTGCACCAAGGGTGTGAAGGACCCTTTCGAAGTTGCAGAGGTGAGGTGTGATCAGCCTCGAGACGCCTCAGCGGAAATGGGCCTCATCTCGCCTGGAGGGGAGAACCTCCTGGATTTTCTCGAGTTGCGGCAGGTCTTCTCGAGTTACGACGGGGACCTCAGGGACCCGCTCTGGTGGCCTCAGGAAAGGCCAGGCCCCATGCGAGTTGCTAGGGGACCTCTCGGGATTCCTTTCCCGTCCATGCCGGGGCCTCAGTCCTTGTGTGGAGTCGGGGCCGGAACCTGAGGATTCCTCTCCAGTGTTGCCATGGATCTTGGGGTGCTTCTGAGTCTCCCCAGGGGAGTCAGGCCTCGTCTCGAGTGGGGGCATGCACGTGCGATTTCCTCCCGAGCTGCAGCAATAGTGTCACGCTTCCTGTCACGTGGATCAAGGGATCTGTGGCTTTCCCTCGAGGCTGTCCCTCGAGGCTTTCCCACGAGGCTTTCCCACAGGGCTGTGCCACGTGCCACCTTGGTGTGAGTCGATCCTCGGCGTGAAAGACGAGCCGGTGAAGGGAAAAGAGGTTCCTCTGGAATGGACTGAGACATCTGGGGGACTCTTGGAATGGTGGCACGACCCTGGAGTTCCTCTCGCCGTTCCTGTTGAGAGGGCCTCCTCTTGTGATTCGACGGGAACGCCGGGAACTCTTTCCCGACGAAGCAGCGAAAGGATCCCTCATCTCGAGCTACGACTCGGAAACGGGGCTCCTCTGGATGTGGGCGGGACCCTCGTGATTCCTCTCGAGTGGAGACGGCTATGTCGGGGAACTTCTTGATTTGCACCAAGGGTGTGAAGGACCCTTTCAAAGTTCCAGAGGGGAGGTGTGATCAGCCTCGAGACGCCTCAGCGGAAATGGGCCTCATCTCGCCTGGAGGGGAGAACCTCCTGGATTTTCTCGAGTTGCGGCAGGTCTTCTCGAGTTACGACGGGGACCTCAGGGACCCGCTCTGGTGGCCTCAGGAAAGGCCAGTCCCCATGCGAGTTGCTAGGGGACCTCTCGGGATTCCTCTCCCGTCCATGCCGGGGCCTCAGTCCTTGTGTGGAGTCGGGGCCGGAACCTGAGGATTCCTCTCCAGTGTTGCCATGGATCTTGGGGTGCTTCTGAGTCTCCCCAGGGGAGTCAGGCCTCGTCTCGAGTGGGGGCATGCACGTGCGCTTTCCTCCCGAGCTGCAGCTGTAGTGTCACGCTTCCTGTCACGTGGATCAAGGGATCTGTGGCTTTCCCTCGAGGCTGTCCCTCGAGGCTTTCCCACGAGGCTTTCCCAGAGGGCTGTGCCACGTGCCACCTTGGTGTGAGTCGATCCTCGGCGTGAAAGACGAGCCGGTGAAGGGAAAAGAGGTTCCTCTGGAATGGACTGAGACATCTGGGGGACTCTTGGAATGGTGGCACGACCCTGGAGTTCCTCTCGCCGTTCCTGTTGAGAGGGCCTCCTCTTGTGATTCGACGGGAACGCCGGGAACTCTTTCCCGACGAAGCAGGGAAAGGATCCCTCATCTCGAGCTACGAGGCCGAAACGGGGCTCCTCTGGATGTGGGCGGGACCCTCGTGATTCCTCTCGAGTGGAGTGGGGTATGTCGGAGAACATCTTGATTTGCACCAAGGGTGTGAAGGACCCTTTCGAAGTTCCAGAGGGGAGGTGTGATCAGCCTCGAGACGCCTCAGCGGAAATGGGCCTCATCTCGCCTGGAGGGGAGAACCTCCTGGATTTTCTCCAGTTGCGGCAGGTCTTCTCGAGTTACGACGGGGACCTCAGGGACCCGCTTTGTTGGCCTCAGGAAAGGCCAGTCCCCATGCGAGTCGCTAGGGGACCTCTCGGGATTCCTCTCCCGTCCATGCCGGGGCCTCAGTCCTTGTGTGGAGTCGGGGCCGGAACCTGAGGATTCCTCTCCGGTGTTGCCATGGAACTTGGGGTGCTTCTGAGTCTCCCCAGGGGAGTCAGGCCTCGTCTCGAGTGGGGGCATGCACGTGCGCTTTCCTCCCGAGCTGCAGCAGTAGTGTCACGCTTCCTGTCACGTGGATCAAGGGATCTGTGGCTTTCCCTCGAGGCTGTCCCTCGAGGCTTTCCCACGAGGCTTTCCCACAGGGCTGTGCCACGTGCCACCTTGGTGTGAGTCGATCCTCGGCGTGAAAGACGAGCCGGTGAAGGGAAAAGAGGTTCCTCTGGAATGGACTGAGACATCTGGGGGACTCTTGGAATGGTGGCACGACCCTGGAGTTCCTCTCGCCGTTCCTGTTGAGAGGGCCTCCTCTTGAGATGCGACGGGAACGCCGGGAACTCTTTCCCGACGAAGCAGGGAAAGGATCCCTCATCTCGAGCTACGAGGTGGAAACGGGGCTCCTCTGGATGTGGGCGGGACCCTCGTGATTCCTCTCGAGTGGAGACGGGTATGTCGGGGAACTTCTTGATTTGCACGAAGGGTGTGAAGGACCCTTTCGAAGTTCCAGAGGGGAGGTGTGATCAGCCTCGAGACGCCTCAGCGGAAATGGGCCTCATCTCACCTGGAGGGGAGAACCTCCTGGATTTTCTCCAGTTGCGGCAGGTCTTCTCGAGTTACGACGGGGACCTCAGGGACCCGCTCTGGTGGCCTCAGGAAAGGCCAGTCCCCATGCGAGTTGCTAGGGGACCTCTCGGGATTCCTCTCCCGTCCATGCCGGGGCCTCAGTCCTTGTGTGGAGTCGGGGCCGGAACCTGAGGATTCCTCTCCAGTGTTGCCATGGATCTTGGGGTGCTTCTGAGTCTCCCCAGGGGAGTCAGGCCTCGTCTCGAGTGGGGGCATGCACGTGCGCTTTCCTCCCGAGCTGCAGCAGTAGTGTCACGCTTCCTGTCACGTGGATCAAGGGATCTGTGGCTTTTCCTCGAGGCTGTCCCTCGAGGCTTTCCCACGAGGCTTTCCCACAGGGCTGTGCCACGTGCCACCTTGGTGTGAGTCGATCCTCGGCGTGAAAGACGAGCCGGTGAAGGGAAAAGAGGTTCCTCTGGAATGGACTGAGACATCTGGGGGACTCTTGGAATGGTGGCACGACCCTGGAGTTCCTCTCGCCGTTCCTGTTGAGAGGGCCTCCTCTTGAGATGCGACGGGAACGCCGGGAACTCTTTCCCGACGAAGCCGGGAAAGGATCCCTCATCTCGAGCTACGAGGCAGAAACGGGGCTCCTCTGGATGTGGGCGGGACCCTCGTGATTCCTCTCGAGTGGAGACGGCTAGGTCGGGGAACTTCTTGATTTGCACCCAGGGTGTGAAGGACCCTTTCGAAGTTCCAGATGTGAGGTGTGATCAGCCTCGAGACGCCTCAGCGGAAATGGGCCTCATCTCGCCTGGAGGGGAGAACCTCCTGGATTTTCTCGAGTTGCGGCAGGTCTTCTCGAGTTACGACGGGGACCTCAGGGACCCGCTCTGGTGGCCTCAGGAAAGGCCAGTCCCCATGCGAGTTGCTAGGGGACCTCTCGGGATTCCTCTCCCGTCCATGCCGGGGCCTCAGTCCTTGTGTGGAGTCGGGGCCGGAACCTGAGGATTCCTCTCCAGTGTTGCCATGGATCTTGGGGTGCTTCTGAGTCTCCCCAGGGGAGTCAGGCCTCGTCTCGAGTGGGGGCATGCACGTGCGCTTTCCTCCCGAGCTGCAGCAGTAGTGTCACGCTTCCTGTCACGTGGATCAAGGGATCTGTGGCTTTCCCTCGAGGCTGTCCCTCGAGGCTTTCCCACGAGGCTTTCCCACAGGGCTGTGCCACGTGCCACCTTGGTGTGAGTCGATCCTCGGCGTGAAAGACGAGCCGGTGAAGGGAAAAGAGGTTCCTCTGGAATGGACTGAGACATCTGGGGGACTCTTGGAATGGTGGCACGACCCTGGAGTTCCTCTCGCCGTTCCTGTTGAGAGGGCCTCCTCTTGTGATGCGACGGGAACGCCGGGAACTCTTTCCCGACGAAGCAGGGAAAGGATCCCTCATCTCGAGCTACGAGGCGGAAACGGGGCTCCTCTGGATGTGGGCGGGACCCTCGTGATTCCTCTCGAGTGGAGACGGCTAGGTCGGGGAACTTCTTGATTTGCACCAAGGGTGTGAAGGACCCTTTCGAAGTTCCAGAGGTGAGGTGTGATCAGCCTCGAGACGCCTCAGCGGAAATGGGCCTCCTCTCGCCTGGAAGGGAGAACCTCCTGGATTTTCTCGAGTTGCGGCAGGTCTTCTCGAGTTACGACGGGGACCTCAGGGACCCGCTCTGGTGGCCTCAGGAAAGGCCAGTCCCCATGCGAGTTGCTAGGGGACCTCTCGGGATTCCTCTCCCGTCCATGCCGGGGCCTCAGTCCTTGTGTGGAGTCAGGGCCGGAACCTGAGGATTCCTCTCCAGTGTTGCCATGGATCTTGGGGTGCTTCTGAGTCTCCCCAGGGGAGTCAGGCCTCGTCTCGAGTGGGGGCATGCACGTGCGCTTTCCTCCCGAGCTGCAGCAGTAGTGTCACGCTTCCTGTCACGTGGATCAAGGGATCTGTGGCTTTCCCTCGAGGCTGTCCCTCGAGGCTTTCCCACGAGGCTTTCCCACAGGGCTGTGCCACGTGCCACCTTGGTGTGAGTCGATCCTCGGCGTGAAAGACGAGCCGGTGAAGGGAAAAGAGGTTCCTCTGGAATGGACTGAGACATCTGGGGGACTCTTGGAATGGTGGCACGACCCTGGAGTTCCTCTCGCCGTTCCTGTTGAGAGGGACTCCTCTTGTGATGCGACAGGAACGCCGGGAATTCTTTCCCGACGAAGCAGGGAAAGGATCCCTCATCTCGAGCTACGAGGCGGAAACGGGGCTCCTCTGGATGTGGGCGGGACCCTCGTGATTCCTCTCGAGTGGAGACGGCTAGGTCGGGGAACTTCTTGATTTGCACCAAGGGTGTGAAGGACCCTTTCGAAGTTCCAGAGGGGAGGTGTGATCAGCCTCGAGACGCCTCAGCGGAAATGGGCCTCATCTCGCCTGGAAGGAAGAACCTCCTGGATTTTCTCGAGTTGTGGCAGGTCTTCTCGAGTTACGACGGGGACCTCAGGGACCCGCTCTGGTGGCCTCAGGAAAGGCCAGTCCCCATGCGAGTTGCTAGGGGACCTCTCGGGATTCCTCTCCCGTCCATGCCGGGGCCTCAGTCCTTGTGTGGAGTCGGGGCCGGAACCTGAGGATTCCTCTCCAGTGTTGCCATGGATCTTGGGGGGCTTCTGAGTCTCCCCAGGGGAGTCAGGCCTCGTCTCGAGTGGGGGCATGCACGTGTGCTTTCCTCCCGATCTGCAGCAGTATTGTCACGCTTCCTGTCACGTGGATCAAGGGATCTGTGGCTTTCCCTCGAGGCTGTCCCTCGAGGCTTTCCCACAGGGCTGTGCCACGTGCCACCTTGGTGTGAGTCGATCCTCGGCGTGAAAGACGAGCCGGTGAAGGGAAAAGAGGTTCCTCTGGAATGGACTGAGACATCTGGGGGACTCTTGGAATGGTGGCACGACCCTGGAGTTCCTCTCGCCGTTCCTGTTGAGAGGGCCTCCTCTTGAGATGCGACGGGAACGCCGGGAACTCTTTCCCGACGAAGCAGGGAAAGGATCCCTCATCTCGAGCTACGAGGCGGAAACGGGGCTCCTCTGGATGTGGGCGGGACCCTCGTGATTCCTCTCGAGTGGAGACGGCTAGGTCGGGGAACTTCTTGATTTGCACCAAGGGTGTGAAGGACCCTTTCAAAATTCCAGAGGGGAGGTGTGATCAGCCTCGAGACGCCTCAGCGGAAATGGGCCTCATCTCGCCTGGAGGGGAGAACCTCCTGGATTTTCTCGAGTTGCGACAGGTCTTCTCGAGTTACGACGGGGACCTCAGGGACCCGCTCTGGTGGCATCAGGAAAGGCCAGTCCCCATGCGAGTTGCTAGGGGACCTCTCGGGATTCCTCTCCCGTCCATGCCGGGGCCTCAGTCCTTGTGTGGAGTCGGGGCCGGAACCTGAGGATTCCTCTCCAGTGTTGCCATGGATCTTGGGGTGCTTCTGAGTCTCCCCAGGGGAGTCAGGCCTCGTCTCGAGTGGGGGCATGCACGTGCGCTTTCCTCCCGAGCTGCAGCAGTAGTGTCACGTTTCCTGTCACGTGGATCAAGGGATCTGTGGCTTTCCCTCGAGGCTGTCCCTCGAGGCTTTCCCACGAGGCTTTCCCACAGGGCTGTGCCACGTGCCACCTTGGTGTGAGTGGATCCTCGGCGTGAAAGACGAGCCGGTGAAGGGAAAAGAGGTTCCTCTGGAATGGACTGAGACATCTGGGGGACTCTTGGAATGGTGGCACGACCCTGGAGTTCCTCTCGCCGTTCCTGTTGAGAGGGCCTCCTCTTGAGATGCGACGGGAACGCCGGGAACTCTTTCCCGACGAAGCAGGGAAAGGATCCCTCATCTCGAGCTACGAGGCCGAAACGGGGCTCCTCTGGATGTGGGCGGGACCCTCATGATTCCTCTCGAGTGGAGTCGGGTATGTCGGGGAACATCTTGATTTGCACCAAGGGTGTGAAGGACCCTTTCGAAGTTCCAGAGGGGAGGTGTGATCAGCCTCGAGACGCCTCAGCGGAAATGGGCCTCATCTCGCCTGGAGGGGAGAACCTCCTGGATTTTCTCCAGTTGCGGCAGGTCTCGAGTTACGACGGGGACCTCAGGGACCCGCTCTGGTGGCCTCAGGAAAGGCCAGTCCCCATGCGAGTCGCTAGGGGACCTCTCGGGATTCCTCTCCCGTCCATGCCGGGGCCTCAGTCCTTGTGTGGAGTCGGGGCCGGAACCTGAGGATTCCTCTCCGGTGTTGCCATGGAACTTGGGGTGCTTCTGAGTCTCCCCAGGGGAGTCAGGCCTCGTCTCGAGTGGGGGCATGCACGTGCGCTTTCCTCACGAGCTGCAGCAGTAGTGTCACGCTTCCTGTCACGTGGATCAAGGGATCTGTGGCTTTCCCTCGAGGCTGTCCCTCGAGGCTTTCCCACGAGGCTTTCCCACAGGGCTGTGCCACGTGCCACCTTGGTGTGAGTCGATCCTCGGCGTGAAAGACGAGCCGGTGAAGGGAAAAGAGGTTCCTCTGGAATGGACTGAGACATCTGGGGGACTCTTGGAATGGTGGCACGACCCTGGAGTTCCTCTCGCCGTTCCTGTTGAGAGGGCCTCCTCTTGAGATGCGACGGGAACGCCGGGAACTCTTTCCCGACGAAGCAGGGAAAGGATCCCTCATCTCGAGCTACGAGGTGGAAACGGGGCTCCTCTGGATGTGGGCGGGACCCTCGTGATTCCTCTCGAGTGGAGACGGGTATGTCGGGGAACTTCTTGATTTGCACGAAGGGTGTGAAGGACCCTTTCGAAGTTCCAGAGGGGAGGTGTGATCAGCCTCGAGACGCCTCAGCGGAAATGGGCCTCATCTCACCTGGAGGGGAGAACCTCCTGGATTTTCTCCAGTTGCGGCAGGTCTTCTCGAGTTACGACGGGGACCTCAGGGACCCGCTCTGGTGGCCTCAGGAAAGGCCAGTCCCCATGCGAGTTGCTAGGGGACCTCTCGGGATTCCTCTCCCGTCCATGCCGGGGCCTCAGTCCTTGTGTGGAGTCGGGGCCGGAACCTGAGGATTCCTCTCCAGTGTTGCCATGGATCTTGGGGTGCTTCTGAGTCTCCCCAGGGGAGTCAGGCCTCGTCTCGAGTGGGGGCATGCACGTGCGCTTTCCTCCCGAGCTGCAGCAGTAGTGTCACGCTTCCTGTCACGTGGATCAAGGGATCTGTGGCTTTTCCTCGAGGCTGTCCCTCGAGGCTTTCCCACGAGGCTTTCCCACAGGGCTGTGCCACGTGCCACCTTGGTGTGAGTCGATCCTCGGCGTGAAAGACGAGCCGGTGAAGGGAAAAGAGGTTCCTCTGGAATGGACTGAGACATCTGGGGGACTCTTGGAATGGTGGCACGACCCTGGAGTTCCTCTCGCCGTTCCTGTTGAGAGGGCCTCCTCTTGAGATGCGACGGGAACGCCGGGAACTCTTTCCCGACGAAGCCGGGAAAGGATCCCTCATCTCGAGCTACGAGGCAGAAACGGGGCTCCTCTGGATGTGGGCGGGACCCTCGTGATTCCTCTCGAGTGGAGACGGCTAGGTCGGGGAACTTCTTGATTTGCACCCAGGGTGTGAAGGACCCTTTCGAAGTTCCAGATGTGAGGTGTGATCAGCCTCGAGACGCCTCAGCGGAAATGGGCCTCATCTCGCCTGGAGGGGAGAACCTCCTGGATTTTCTCGAGTTGCGGCAGGTCTTCTCGAGTTACGACGGGGACCTCAGGGACCCGCTCTGGTGGCCTCAGGAAAGGCCAGTCCCCATGCGAGTTGCTAGGGGACCTCTCGGGATTCCTCTCCCGTCCATGCCGGGGCCTCAGTCCTTGTGTGGAGTCGGGGCCGGAACCTGAGGATTCCTCTCCAGTGTTGCCATGGATCTTGGGGTGCTTCTGAGTCTCCCCAGGGGAGTCAGGCCTCGTCTCGAGTGGGGGCATGCACGTGCGCTTTCCTCCCGAGCTGCAGCAGTAGTGTCACGCTTCCTGTCACGTGGATCAAGGGATCTGTGGCTTTCCCTCGAGGCTGTCCCTCGAGGCTTTCCCACGAGGCTTTCCCAGAGGGCTGTGCCACGTGCCACCTTGGTGTGAGTCGATCCTCGGCGTGAAAGACGAGCCGGTGAAGGGAAAAGAGGTTCCTCTGGAATGGACTGAGACATCTGGGGGACTCTTGGAATGGTGGCACGACCCTGGAGTTCCTCTCGCCGTTCCTGTTGAGAGGGCCTCCTCTTGTGATGCGACGGGAACGCCGGGAACTCTTTCCCGACGAAGCAGGGAAAGGATCCCTCATCTCGAGCTACGAGGCGGAAACGGGGCTCCTCTGGATGTGGGCGGGACCCTCGTGATTCCTCTCGAGTGGAGACGGCTAGGTCGGGGAACTTCTTGATTTGCACCAAGGGTGTGAAGGACCCTTTCGAAGTTCCAGAGGTGAGGTGTGATCAGCCTCGAGACGCCTCAGCGGAAATGGGCCTCCTCTCGCCTGGAAGGGAGAACCTCCTGGATTTTCTCGAGTTGCGGCAGGTCTTCTCGAGTTACGACGGGGACCTCAGGGACCCGCTCTGGTGGCCTCAGGAAAGGCCAGTCCCCATGCGAGTTGCTAGGGGACCTCTCGGGATTCCTCTCCCGTCCATGCCGGGGCCTCAGTCCTTGTGTGGAGTCAGGGCCGGAACCTGAGGATTCCTCTCCAGTGTTGCCATGGATCTTGGGGTGCTTCTGAGTCTCCCCAGGGGAGTCAGGCCTCGTCTCGAGTGGGGGCATGCACGTGCGCTTTCCTCCCGAGCTGCAGCAGTAGTGTCACGCTTCCTGTCACGTGGATCAAGGGATCTGTGGCTTTCCCTCGAGGCTGTCCCTCGAGGCTTTCCCACGAGGCTTTCCCACAGGGCTGTGCCACGTGCCACCTTGGTGTGAGTCGATCCTCGGCGTGAAAGACGAGCCGGTGAAGGGAAAAGAGGTTCCTCTGGAATGGACTGAGACATCTGGGGGACTCTTGGAATGGTGGCACGACCCTGGAGTTCCTCTCGCCGTTCCTGTTGAGAGGGACTCCTCTTGTGATGCGACAGGAACGCCGGGAATTCTTTCCCGACGAAGCAGGGAAAGGATCCCTCATCTCGAGCTACGAGGCGGAAACGGGGCTCCTCTGGATGTGGGCGGGACCCTCGTGATTCCTCTCGAGTGGAGACGGCTAGGTCGGGGAACTTCTTGATTTGCACCAAGGGTGTGAAGGACCCTTTCGAAGTTCCAGAGGGGAGGTGTGATCAGCCTCGAGACGCCTCAGCGGAAATGGGCCTCATCTCGCCTGGAAGGAAGAACCTCCTGGATTTTCTCGAGTTGTGGCAGGTCTTCTCGAGTTACGACGGGGACCTCAGGGACCCGCTCTGGTGGCCTCAGGAAAGGCCAGTCCCCATGCGAGTTGCTAGGGGACCTCTCGGGATTCCTCTCCCGTCCATGCCGGGGCCTCAGTCCTTGTGTGGAGTCGGGGCCGGAACCTGAGGATTCCTCTCCAGTGTTGCCATGGATCTTGGGGGGCTTCTGAGTCTCCCCAGGGGAGTCAGGCCTCGTCTCGAGTGGGGGCATGCACGTGTGCTTTCCTCCCGATCTGCAGCAGTATTGTCACGCTTCCTGTCACGTGGATCAAGGGATCTGTGGCTTTCCCTCGAGGCTGTCCCTCGAGGCTTTCCCACAGGGCTGTGCCACGTGCCACCTTGGTGTGAGTCGATCCTCGGCGTGAAAGACGAGCCGGTGAAGGGAAAAGAGGTTCCTCTGGAATGGACTGAGACATCTGGGGGACTCTTGGAATGGTGGCACGACCCTGGAGTTCCTCTCGCCGTTCCTGTTGAGAGGGCCTCCTCTTGAGATGCGACGGGAACGCCGGGAACTCTTTCCCGACGAAGCAGGGAAAGGATCCCTCATCTCGAGCTACGAGGCGGAAACGGGGCTCCTCTGGATGTGGGCGGGACCCTCGTGATTCCTCTCGAGTGGAGACGGCTAGGTCGGGGAACTTCTTGATTTGCACCAAGGGTGTGAAGGACCCTTTCAAAATTCCAGAGGGGAGGTGTGATCAGCCTCGAGACGCCTCAGCGGAAATGGGCCTCATCTCGCCTGGAGGGGAGAACCTCCTGGATTTTCTCGAGTTGCGACAGGTCTTCTCGAGTTACGACGGGGACCTCAGGGACCCGCTCTGGTGGCATCAGGAAAGGCCAGTCCCCATGCGAGTTGCTAGGGGACCTCTCGGGATTCCTCTCCCGTCCATGCCGGGGCCTCAGTCCTTGTGTGGAGTCGGGGCCGGAACCTGAGGATTCCTCTCCAGTGTTGCCATGGATCTTGGGGTGCTTCTGAGTCTCCCCAGGGGAGTCAGGCCTCGTCTCGAGTGGGGGCATGCACGTGCGCTTTCCTCCCGAGCTGCAGCAGTAGTGTCACGTTTCCTGTCACGTGGATCAAGGGATCTGTGGCTTTCCCTCGAGGCTGTCCCTCGAGGCTTTCCCACGAGGCTTTCCCACAGGGCTGTGCCACGTGCCACCTTGGTGTGAGTGGATCCTCGGCGTGAAAGACGAGCCGGTGAAGGGAAAAGAGGTTCCTCTGGAATGGACTGAGACATCTGGGGGACTCTTGGAATGGTGGCACGACCCTGGAGTTCCCTCTCGCCGTTCCTGTTGAGAGGGCCTCCTCTTGAGATGCGACGGGAACGCCGGGAACTCTTTCCCGACGAAGCAGGGAAAGGATCCCTCATCTCGAGCTACGAGGCCGAAACGGGGCTCCTCTGGATGTGGGCGGGACCCTCATGATTCTCT